>NW_027643535.1:0-88326 GCF_032717465.1 Coenobita brevimanus
TGCAAAACGCCTTAATCCCATTAGGGGTGACCACAAACAAATCTCGATATTGCCCTGTCCCCTGCTATTTCACTGACCTCCCTGCAACTCAACATACGCTCTCCGATCTCTCTCCACTCCATCTCATCCTTGGTCTCCCCCTCCACCTGACTCAAACAGATCTCCATGTTGCCCTGTCCTCTTCTACTTGGTTCACCCTTCTCTAACTCACACTCCTCTGTCTCATACATCTCGCCACTCCATCCCTCCATCTCATTCTTGGTCTCCCCTTCCACCTCGAAATGAACGGATCTTGAATTTGGCTCTCTTTTGTATTGTTTTTGTTTCTTTCTTGGAAGGAACATTAATGTGGGCTCAGACTGTGGTTCCTTCTTCCTCGCATTAAAAAAAAACTCTTCCAGCTATTCAGACTCTTACACACTCTTTCAGCCAGTCTAACTTTCATACACTCTACTAGCCAGTCTCTCATTCTCCATCCTTTCCACTTGGCCAAACCACATCAAAGTACTTCTCTAAACACTTTCAATCACAAAAGATTTCAAATGAGCTAAGGGGACTTTGTATGCAACACGTGCTACGAGTGTAATGGTGTATGGTAGTGAGACCTGTGCAGCAAAGGAAGAGGATATTCACAGGCTTAAATGTACAGAAATGGCAATGATTAGGTGGATGTGCAGTGCATCCCTGAGTGCAAGGCCTGGGGGAGCTAGGTTTACGACAGAAGAGTTGAGAGGTGGGGTGGGACTGGATTGTATTGGTGTTGTGATGAGGAGAGGTAGATTGAGGTGGTTTGGGCATGTGGAGAGGATGGGGGATGATAACTGGGTGCAGAAAGTGAGAAGTTAATTTTAGGGGTGGGGTTGCAAGGGGTACAGCAAAAAGGACCTGGGACAAGGTCATTAAGTGTGAACTCAGGGTTAAGGGACTCAACAGGGAGGCTGCCAGAGATTGAGCAGCATGGAGAGCCACCATTAGGTGGCCAAGGCTGACACATGCACGTTGGAGCCTTCAAAAACGAAACTAGTCACAACAGGTGCTGACCAGAATTTTCAGCCATGTACCTGTACACACAGTTTGGTTTCTAAGGGTGCTGTTTACCCCCCCATAAATATAATTTTTTTTGCTTTCGTTTTATAATCCTGACAGTCTGTTTATATGTGACAGTATGGTGCAGAGACCAAGGATGAGGTGGAGGGATGGAGTTGAGTGATATACGAGGGAGGGGGGAGTGAGTTGAAGGGAGGGCAGTAAAATGGTGGGTGACAGAGCAGCCTGGAGGCGTTTTGTCTGTGGCCACCCTTAGCGGGATTAGGGCGTTGGGCTATAGACAGATAGATAGATGGTGCATCACAGATGATTTGCCACACAGCACACCCAAGGCAATAACCCTACATGGAGTTTACTGATGACTGACACTGTGTAGGCAGAGCTGATGGAGATTATGAGATAGTAGAAGGTCAAAAGGAACAGGGAAGTGGGCTTAGAAAGACAAAGAGAGAGAGAAAAAAACAAGTAGATAGATAAACAGATAGAGAGAAAGAGGGAGAAACTTTATTACAGTACAATGATCCCTACTCTATCATATGGAAGTGAAGCTTAGCCTTACCTTATGACACCCTATGGAGATCTCAGCCACTAAGCCTCAGTTACGCAGTGCCGTGGCATCAATATATTCTTGCAAATACCCTAGCCTGTCGCAGTATGCGGCAAGAGGTGGTGTGTCTCCCATCTTTCGCAGGAAGGCGTCTGATTTCGGCTTGAAGGCTTCTACGGTGCAGGTTAACACATTTGTGAAATATCCTTTGACGTGGCAGGATCTTCCCCTCTTGCTACGGAACTTTTATTCAAGCTTGGGTAGTACCAGACTCCTCCACAGGGTTAACATGCTGGTCTCATCCCTGGTGAAAGGACACAGGTCAAGGGTGAGAGCAGTGGAAGAGTGGCAAAGAGTGAAAAAATGTTATCTGAGAGGAGCATGTGGAGTGAAAAAGAGGTATATGAGAGGTGCATGTGGAGTGAAAAAGAGGTATATGAGAGGTGCATGTGGAATTATATGGAAAAACAGCGACAAATGATGAAGGTGACAAGCACTGTGATGTGGAGGTTACAAGAAATACTCTGTGATGGTTCAGTCATGTGGAGAACAGAGAATGAGACTGACCAGGAGACTGTAAGAGTGAGGTATTAGGGCAAACTAAGGCTAAGATGGTGGGATGGAGTGGTGAGAGATATCAGAGGAGTTGTCAATGGCAGAGGACAGAGTGACATGGAGGCGATTTGTCTGTGGCCACCCCTTGAAGGATTAACGTGTCTGGTAAGTTATACAGATAGATACAGGTAGATAAATAGACAAGGTCAAAGGGAATCTGCTGGTAATGCATGACTTCCTGTAAATGTCTGTTACTATGACCTCAATCTTGGCTATAAACAAATAAATAAATCAATCATGCCCTATGGGTCAGACACTTACATATTGAAACTTTATTTATTTATTTATAAGTGTACATTAGTGATTATTTAATGCACAGCTTCTCCCTTTCCTATAAAAATTCTAATGCTTGATCATTTTAAAAACACTTCCCTACCTTTCTTCCTGCCTCCCTCCCTTCCTGGATGGTGTGGAGGGTGGGAGATAATCCTGTCTATTCTTTTCTCACATGTTTGTTAAATCTTTGTAGCCTCACATCCACTCTTTTTTTCTCACCAGAATGAGACTGACAAGGAGAGTGTATGTGAGTGAGGTGGAGGGGGGGGAAGAGGGGGAGGGAGGCCAAGGAGATGAGATGGAGTGGAGAGGTAAATGAGAGAGGGGGGTATGAGCTGGGAGCAGGGCAATGAACATGTATGCAGCCAATCTTAAGCTGTATCTTAATAACATTACCTGTAATACAGAGGTAACCCTGAATGACTTTAGTCAAGCCATGGACACAATTCTGAGCCAGCAGAACTAACTGTCTGTAAACAGGCTATGTACCATGACACAAACTGTGGACTTCGACTCCTTCAAACTCAACATTATGGACTTAAATCCTAGCATTATTCTATCTGAAATGTATGTTTGCTGTTAAGAACTATTTTGCTGTTTATGCCTACTGTCTCCTGTAAATAAAACGCCACATATTTGGTCTCCTGTGTTGGATTTCAAAATTTACGACTATCGGGAGGCGTTCTGGGAGGGTAAAATGCTAAATTTGGGGGTCCACATTTCAAGGGATATGTACAGAGGGTTAGACTTGATTCTTTAGCCAACCAATGCTATTTCCTCACTCAGACAGACCATCTCCATATTTTAGAGGGGGTATTTGAAAATTATGGAACACCACCTCCTACCCAACCCCGATCATTTTACTAGTAAGCTATTTCCTTCTGTCCTAGCTTTTCCCCTTCCTTCAGACCCCTACAGTTGGCCACCAAATACAGCTCCCTATCTGTTTGTAAAGCTGGGGGCAATAATGGATCAAAAAATGGCTGGGTAGATAAACAGGAACATTGACAGAAGAATAAACGGACAGCCTGGCAGACAGTCTGATAGATACAGAGATAATTATGCTGCAGTGCTCCTCTGTGCAACTGACCTTTGTGTCTGTGACATTTCCTAAACCTTCCTGGGATACAAGGCCACTCTATCATCTGGGTAACCACACAACTTTCCTAGGTACTCATTTTACCTTTTGTATTATTCTCTCTCTCTCTCTCTCTCTCTCTCTCTCTTTGGGGTGTTTATGCTCCTCTCCTGAACAGCTGTCTTCCTGAACTAAATCAAACAGAAAGGTAACGAACTCTCTCCCATCCATGAAACTGAAACCAAACAATATTTCCCCATACATTTCAGCGTGTATGATAGTTCTGAGTATCCAAAATATATGTTTATGCTAAAAAAAAAAAGTTAATATATAATATATTTCTTGAAATGTGAGGTGCATAGTTATTTCACAGCTCTGTCTTCTGTTCAGTTGTTAAAATTTAAACAGAAAGTGTTGTATTTCACAGCTCTTCACCTTACTTCAGAATGCAAAATATAGTGGGAGTGTAAATATTCTTTGCTTACCTCGCTATCAATGTTCAGATTTCACTGCCTGACGTCTGTGTTGGTACCAGGACACTATCAAGCATTGTCTTGCCTTTCATGTATGCATTTCCTGCTTTCAAATCACTATTTTCCACTGCTTCTCATTAATAATCTTTTGTCTTCCTGTCTTCCACATTTGCATTTCCTACTTCAATTCACCATCTTACACTTTGTCATTAACTCATTTTCTCCTTCCTCTTTCTTGCTCCCATCATATGCACTCTTTCAGCATCTCATAACCTCTCCATACCTAACCTAACTAATTCTGATGCAGCCTAACTGCATCTAACCCTGCCTAATCCTAACTAGTCTCACTTAACCATACCATACCCGACCTAACCCAACCCAGTCAAGCCTAAAATGACCTAATCCAACCAAACCTAACCCAGCCTAACCCAACCAAATAAAACCCAACCCAAAACCTATGAAAACCGACATATTCTAAAGCAATCTAACCTAATCCGTCTATATCTAGTCAAACTGAAGCCAACCCAACCAAAAATTACCTAATCAGACCAAACCCTGCCCAAAGTGACCTAACCTAACTTTCAATCAGCCATTAATTCCCTAAGAAATTTTGCTGCCTTCATGAAAGTCTATGGGTGTCACATTCCAAGTTTCGCCTGTTCTGTGTACACGTATACCTTTGTGTTATGGAGCAGCATGTCATTACTAATGCTAGGTATTAATATCAACCACCCTGGCATAGTAAATGGTTCCTGGACTACAAAAAGACCACTTGGTTTGTCAGTCAGGGTAGAATCACCAGGAGGTAGCACTACACACTCACTCCCTCACCATTCCAGCCCCTGGAATCCTGACTCCACCTCATAAATATCCTCACTTAAATGCTTCATATTCTGGCAATAATATCCTGTATATCTCAAGAGTCAAGATGGAGAGGTGGTTATTTTATGCTGTGTTAAGTAGACAAACAGACAGACTGACAAATGAGGAAGTAAAGGAGTATTGTGGTGTTGATGTGGTTGAAAATGTTAAGAGAAATACTCTGAGATGGTTTGGCTATGTGGAGAGGATGGAGAATGAGAGACTGACTACAAGAGTTTGTGAGTGAGGTGGAGGGGATGAGGATAGGGATGGAGTGGAGAGGATGCAGAATAAGAGACTAACTAGAAGAGTGCATGTGAGTGGGGTGGAGGGGGAGACCAAGGATGATATGAAATGGAGAGGATGGACAATGAGAGACTGACTAGAAGAGTGCATGTGGGTGAGATGGGAGGGAAGACCAAGGATGAGATGGAGGGATGGGATGGAGAGGATGGGGAATGAGAGACTGACAGGAAGAGTGCACATGAGTGAGGTGGTGGGGAGGCCAAGGATAAGATGGAGGGATGGGATGGAGAGATATGAGAGAGGAGGGGTGTGAGTTGGAGGGAGGGAAGAGGACAGGGTAACATGGAGGCAATTTGTTAGTGGCCACCCCTTACAGGAATAAGGTGCCTTGCAACAGATAGATAGACACAGATAGATAGAAAAATGGATAAAGTTACCAGATAGAGACATACCTGACACAATATATAGCAGACTGAGTGTGGAGATACCAGGCCATTCTCCAAAAGTGTTTATAGGAGCTGCAAGCCAGGACACTGTAAAATAGAAAGACATGATAATATTAATAACAACAATATTAATCATCATCATAATCATAATAATAATAATAATAATAATAATCCATTCATCCATCCATCCATCGTCCAATCCTACGTTGTCCCATGAGGAACGTAGGAGCCCGGGGCTAAGCAAGTTGGTCCTGACAATTAACCCTCCAGAGCCCAGTGTCCCCTGTAGGTTACACAAGTTTGTCTGGATGTGGATTATTAACCTTTATTACTTTGTCCTTAAATTTTGGTTTTCTATGGAGCTCAAGCATGTCTGTTTTCTTTGATATAATCAGTGTGGCCCACTGTTTACATATGAAGCTGCAGCAAGAGGTGAAAGAGGGAGTGTTGAAGTCTTTTCACCAAATTATTGAGTACTCTACTCATTATGGCTACCAGAAGAGTAAAGGGGTAAGTGATGGTAACTCAGTATCTCTTTTGAACAGCCTAAATAGTTGCTAAATAACAGCAAACCACCTAAATAACCATATGATGACTGACATCAACTCTATATCATCTTTTATAAAGCCTGTCACCTGTAGGGGACACTGAGCACAAGCTAATACTGTGAAACCTGTGCCCAGTAACAACAGATGATTTTATGGTTTTCTATGGTTTTATTTCATGGTTTGCAGTTTATATGTCCTTGAATATATTGTAATCTTTGATTATTTATTTGTTGATTATTGATTGAACTGCTATTTAGATTATTCATAGTTTTTCTTTTATTTTCAGTCTGAGTCTTGAAGAGGCAGTTGAATTACTAGAGAAACTAGACAATGAGAACCAGGGTCCAGATGAAGAAATTAGGGGCAGAGATGTAGAGGAAATCACAATTTTCCCTCCAGTAGATGGGGCTGAAACAGATAATGATTCAGATGATGAAAATTCTGGAAACCTGAATCACCTTACTTCATCTCAGTTAGTGTCAGAATGTGAGATAAAAGTAGCTGTCAGGGAGACACGAGACAGTACAAATGAGAATAATGAGGATAAATGTAAATCAAGGAACAAGAAAACAAACAGACTCTGGAAAGCTAATGTAGAACTCCCTAAATTATCTGTACCTGAGCAAGATGTGCAAGTGAATGACACTCTGGGAGAGTTTATGACACCTACTGAATGTTTTGAACTCGGCTTTGACAAGTCATTGGTGAAGCTATTAGTGGATATGTCAAATAGATATGCATCTCAGAAAAACCATGAGCTACAGGTGACTGAAAGTGAGATGAAGGTGTATATAGGAATCCTTTTGTTGACAGGATATCTAACTCCAAAAAACATACGCATGTTTTGGGAGACAAAATCTGACACCCACAATCAACTGGTTTCAAATAGCATGAGAAGGGGGCGATTTTTTGAGATTCACAAATACCTACACACATGTGACATGAGCAACTCCCTGATAATGACAAATTTGGAAAAGTGAGACATTACTTTGATCATTTGAATGAATGTTTTGTGAAAAATTCAAAGTATGTAATAACTAGTAACATATCTATTGATGAGACAATGGTGCCATATTATGGGCATCATGGCAGTAAACAGCATATACATGCAAAACCAATTAGATTTGGATATAAATTATGGTCAGCTGCAACTCCAGGAGGATATCTGGTATACTTCATACCATACCAGGGATCAAAAACAGCCCCACTGCCAGATCAACTGAGGCTAGGACTTGGTGCTTCTGTTGTTTTGTCTCTCACATCTCACTTACCTAAGACAATCAAGTCATACAGTCTTTATTTTGACAACTTTTTCACTAGTCTGCCACTTCTGGATGAACTAACTGAACTGGGACACAAAGGAACAGGAACAATCCGAGAGAACAGAACTGAGAAGTGTCCTTTGGAAAGTCCACAAGTGATGAAGAAAAAGGCAAGAGGATCAATGACCATGAGAACAACAAAAAATATAAGTGTTGTCAGGTGGAATGATAATAATATTGTGACTTTGGCATCTAACTGTCATGGATGTCAGCCTGTTACAAAAGCAGACAGAATAGCAACTGTGAATAACAAGAGACAGAAAATCAAAGTTGACTGCCCACATGTAGTGACCATGTACAATAAGCATATGGGAGGAGTGGATCGATTTGACCAAAATGTAGACTCACAAAGGGTGGCATTTAGAGGAAAGAAATGATGGTATCCTCTATTTGCATTTGGAATTGATGCAGCTTGTCAGAATGGGTGGCAGATTCATAAAGTGTGTGCTACTAGTAAAATGACATATTGTGACTTTAGGTGATCAGTGGTGCAGGGTTACCTTGGAACTTACTAGTCACCACCCACAAAATCACCATACTGTAGTGGTAGAGGGGAAAAAAAGAGTGCATCAGAAAGTACGCACTGATGATGATATAACTGGTCATGTACAAGACTCCTGCAACCAAGCTTGATGTGCAGAGTGTCACAGGCATACCAGAATCATGTGCAAAAAGTGCAAAGTACCTCTTCACATTCACTGCTTTTATGTTTTCCATTCCAAATAGACTAACCTAGTTTACTGTTGGGTTTTTTTATCTCTACATTGATTACTTATATGTGTTTAGTCAAGTTTCATTTGCTTTGATTCAGAACCTACAGTATTTTTTTTTTAATGGACAAATGGCATCACAATTATGATTTTTTTTCCTGTATACATAATAATAATAATAATAATAATCTGGCCTTTTGTTTCTCAAAAGCGCCAGTTCTTCCTTTTGGGAATTCACTAGCGCTCGTTATTTTTACAATTACAAGAATTGTGACATTTCTTGTATATAATACAAGCTACATCATATATACATGAAAGTGGCAAAAATTAAACCCTATAATCATCTGTCATAGTACCTCTCTCCAGGTCGTAGCATTTTGAAAAAAGAAAGGCTTTCAGCTGTCTCTTAAAGGATTCAACAGCAGAGAGTTGTCTTATGGACAATGGCAATCTGTTATATAATCTAGGGGCTCTATATGCAAAAGAACGATCAGAGAAAGATGACTGGT
Organism: Coenobita brevimanus; assembly: GCF_032717465.1. NCBI lineage: Eukaryota > Metazoa > Arthropoda > Malacostraca > Decapoda > Coenobitidae > Coenobita > Coenobita brevimanus. The sequence continues at coordinate 8,679 of NW_027643535.1, forward strand.
GAATGGCTCCTGGCTCGTCAAGACGCAAGGAATCATCTTCACTGCGTAACATCACACCCGGGCGTGTCGATGGGAGTTTTAACAATTCGGCAAGATACTTCGGTTCACCAAACTTAAGAACCTTGAATGTAAAAAGACACAGTTTAAATTCAATTCTAGCCTTTACTGGTAACCAATGCAACTCAATCAGAAACGGGGTAGTTGAGGTTCTCGGGGGGAGACCAAAGATAAGCCGTGCCGCCCTGTTCAACACAGACTGAACTTTTGTTAGTATATTATTTGGAAGACCAACCCACAGTGAATTACAATAATCAACACGAGACAAGACTACTGCATGGACCAATGTTAGGAGGCACTGTCTATTCAGGAATTTTCTCACAGAATACAGATTTCTGATATGTAAGTTACACCCTCTTACAACCTGATTAATGTGTTCTTTGTAATTTAACTTAGAATTAAAATAAACACCCAAATTTCGAACAGAAATGACTGGATGCAGCTGTGACACGCCAATGTTCAAAGCCAGGGCATTGTCAGTGTCATCACCCCTTCTGTTTCCTCTGATGATGATGATCTCAGTTTTACCATCATTCAGCTTAAGTTTCCTCTTAGCCATCCAAATCTTAATATCAGACATTAGAGATTCAAACTTTATCTTAGTATCGTTGATATCTGACATCTTAACATAGAGCTGGGTGTCATCAGCATAAAAATGATAGGACACATCATGAGCATCAAGTAGAGACGATAAACTACTTGTGTAGATAGGAAATAGAATTGGGCCCAAAACTCATCCTTGAGGGACTCCAAATAGAAGAGGAGCAGAATCAGAGCTAGCGTAATCAACAACCACTCTCTGAGATCTGTCCGACAGATACGACTTAAGGAGCAAAAGGGCACTATCACAAACGCCATAAAAATACAGATCATCCAACAATAGTTTATGATCTACTGTATCAAAAGCTGCAGACAGATCCAAAAGAACTAGGAGAGAGGACATCCCACTACAAGTGTTTGCCACCAAGTCGCTCTGAATCCTTGTTAGTGCAGTTTCAGTCAAATGGTATTTTCTGTATGCTGATTGAACAACAGGAACAACTCTGTTGTGTTCCAGTAGTGGTAAGAGTTGGTCAAATATGGCCCGCTCAATAATCTTGGATAAAAAAGACAGGTTAGAGACAGGACGATAATTTGTCAGGCTCTCGACATCAAGGCCAGGTATCTTAATTAGGGTCCTAAGCAAAGCACGTTTCTCAGACTGCACAAAATTACTTTCTAAGAAGCATCTATTTATTATGTTGCAGATAAAGTCTGCAGCATGCTCATACACATCAGGCAGTCGTGACATGTTACATGGATCGAGTGAGCAAAATGTTTTATTAAGTTCCCTGATGTAACATTTGACTTTGTTTACATCCAGTGGATGAAATGTTGAAAGCAAATGATCCCCGGTGCACCATGGCTGGAAGTCAACTGAGTACACTTCACTAGGAGAACTGCTGTCTAAATCACTTCTTATGCAAGATATCTTACTTGTAAAAAAATGAAGCAAAATCAGAAGCCAATTGGGTATCAGATACAGAAGTTGGTTTAACAATTACATTCCTCCGACCAACCAAATTGTTCACAACTGCATACAGTTTTTTTTTATCACCACCACATGAATCAACTTTATTTTGATAATACCTAGCCTTTTGGGCTTTTTCAGTGTGAATGACTGCTCTTCTCGCAAAAACATAACGCAAACGAGTTTCTTCTCGCAAAAACATAACACAAACGAGTTACCTCGGTCCGCTGCAAGCACCACTCACGTTCTGCCTTTCTACGTTGTCTCCGCAAGGAATTAATGGATGGACCATACCACGGAGAATCATCACGTACAGTAATTGTTTTTACTACCTCAGGACAATAATGGTCAAAAACTGACCTAAGCTCGTTGTTGTAAATATCAACTAACTCATCAGAAGAAAGACTGGAAGAATCAATGGAGTTTAAACGTTGATCAATTTCAAGACACATCAACTGGCGGTCAACATTCCTGTAATTTCTGAACCTGATGACCTTTTTATATGAAGGGGATTTCGGGACATCAAAACTAAGAGTGATCAGAGCATGATCAGAGATGACGGGGTCAAATGAGTCAACCTCCACATCTGATACGCACCTGCAACCAACAGGGGACAAGATCAAGTCAAGGACATGTCCTGAGATATGAGCTGGATTACTCACATGACTGAAAAAATTGTTCTGGGTGATCAACTCAAGGAATTCTGAAGAAAATGGTTTTGACTCTGGACTGTCAACCCAATAATTGAAATCACCACAAACAAGAAGTCCTCCAAGTTTAAGAGAAAACCCTTCAAGAAACTGCCCAAACTCCTCCATAAAACCTCGATCTCCACCCAGATATCTTGGTCAATAGACAATTGCGATTCTAATGGTGTTCTGATGGAAATTTATTAATACTTCCATAAATTCAAATGAAGAGGGGGTCAGGTCTGAGTCAATGAGAGAAACGTTTGCAAGTGCTGCCGAGTAGATGAGTGCTACGCCTCCTCCTGGATAGTCAGCAGCAGGCCTGGGAATACTAATAATAGAATGTGTCTTAGGCAAAGCATTACGAATAATATCGATATCAGACTCATACAACCAGGTCTCAGTCGGGCACAAAATGTCAAGCTCGTGCTGATTTAGAGTTTCATTAATATAGTCTATCTTATTATGGACAGAACGAATATTTAAAAGACCCATCCTTAACTGGTTCAAGAGGGACGTAGTCAGATTTTTGAATGGTCAAATTGGTGTTTTCAATCAATCTATTCCTATGAGAAATCATGATTGGACAGTCTCTACTTGATGCAAAATGGGCAACCGACTGTAAATTTGAATTAGCATCTTGATGTCTTAAAGAAGACCAGTTGATGCATTTGGGAGAATTTCTGTTACTACAGTCCTTAGATTTATGGGTTCCAGCACAAAAGACACATTTAGGTTCATCATTTTTCCTAGAACATCTCTCAAATGTATGACCAAAGCCTTGAAAATGATGACACTATGTAACCCAGAATCTATCGAAAGTGCGGCATCTTGTAAGATCCACATAGATGTAACTGCCCTGTTCTACAATGGAGGATCTCACCTCTGGCGACATCTTCAAGACAGCAGTTTTGGTGTCATTCCTTGTTCTTGTGAAGAAAAAGTTGAGGGTACAACATCGATCAACGAGCATCTTAATTTTATTGTTTTTTTTCAGAATGTTTGGGATGATGTCAGAGTCACCCAAGGAAGAGGAAAGGCCTGTCACAGTCATTTTAGGCAACATTTTCTTTGGCTCTGATATGCAAAAAGTGCCCTCAGAGCCAAAATGATCACTCAGCACCCCAGTTGCCTCACCTTTGGCCTCAGCTGACAGAAACTTCATGACCAGCCCACCAGCCTTGGTCTTAAGAGAGCTATCAACCAGTACAAACACACAATTATATATCATGGGAAAAGTTAAACTTACATGAATGAAGTGCCTACCACTGTAGCAGTAAGGATAAAAACACATGTAATATTATTATATTGGTACATCTCAATACAGACCTTCAACATTAATATGCAGACTAGACAATGACACACACAAATATGTCAATAATTACTTTCAAACACTAGCTGAAAGAATTTCTACTACTGTTAAGTCACCATCAATTTAATAATGAAACCACCAAGACATGGAGTACTTGGAGAACACAACACCTAAACCCTTCAATCATCAAACTCTTGCCCTGTGACTGTGACCTTTGACTGATCATTCCAAATACAGTAATGTGCCTTACTTGTAACGATGGCTTTTTGTATCCTGGCTCCCTCTCTGCACCAGCTTCAACTTGTTCTTCAATTTACTCCTCAGACCACCAGCTTCTTTCATCACCTTAGCCACATCTTTCTTCTCTTTGGTCATCTTTTTCTCTTCTGCTTCCTTCATCCTGCAAAATCAATTATCATAATCAGTACAACATTGCCATTTACAGTTGTATTCTTGGTGGATTTGGATATATCTCAGCACCTCTTTCTGAGCCATTCATTGTGCACATTTCATCTCAGTGTGGTTTTGTATATTACTGATGCAAACACTGTCACTGTACAAGCACCATAAATAACAGTGCATAATGCTGAGGTGTAATATACAAAAAGGGCTGTTATGAGAGAGGGTTGTATACAAGAGAGGGGCGTGTGAACTGGGAACACAATAGTGAAATGATGGGGGACAGGGCGACATGGAGGCGATTTGTTTGTGGCAACCCCTTATGGGATTAAGGCGTCTGGCAACAGATAGACAGATGGATAGATAGGTTGTTAAGGAAGGGCTGCTATCAAGCCACCTATGCTCCCTACACCATTTAACCCTTTGACTGGACCTGATGCACACAGTTTTTATTCAAGCTAACACCAAAGTATTTTATAAAACTATGACAGTTACTAGCAGTCACAGGCTCATGAAAACTAACTAGAAATAAACTCTTTCTCTGTAACTGATCCATCTAAAAGTTATATTTAGGCAAACACTACATGATTATACTCAGGTTTAAACTAGTGCACAACAGATGCTGACATACAATATATCAAGTAATACAGCATCAGTACAGGTACTTCAGGTTATTAAAAAAAAAAAAAAAAAAAGCAGCACACATTCAGGAGTGGTATTTCCCTCCTCAGTTAACTTAAGTGCTATTATAAATGTGACAGTCTGCCTCTCACATCCCTACCCCCGACATTCACACTTCTCACTTTCCACACCCAACTGTCATCCTCCACCCTCTCCACATGCCCAAACCATCTCAATCTACCCCTCATCACCACAACACCAATACACTCCACTCCCAGCCTTTCTCTCAACTCTTCAATCACGAACCAGCCCCTCAGGCCTCATATTCAAGGACACACTATACATTCTTTTAATCACTGTCATTTCTGTACATATGAGCCTACAGATCTCATCTTCCTTTACTGCCCAGGTCTCATTACCATATAGCATTACACTCCTAATGCATGCTGCATACAAAGGTCCTTTAGCAATGAAAGGAGAACCCTCTCCATGTCAGGAGAGGTAATAGCTCCCTGAACTTCTTCCAACCACTCCTCACTCTGGCCACAGAGCTGTCTCCAGCCCCACCTCCAGCACATAACAGGTGCTCCAAATGACAAAACTCTTCCATATACTCAAGAGACTCACTAGCATGATCAATACTTTCAACCTGACAATCTTAAATGCTCTCCCCAACACACCACACACATGAAATCAACATTACCTTGCAGTCTACCTCTAATACCACTTCATCTCTTATGCACCCACTTATCACAAGCACTGCACAAGATGGAGTTAGAACTGGAGAGGTCATACTGTATATAACATTCAATTACTCCTTCCCTAAATGAGGTCTCCCTGATGCTGCATAAAATCAATTAGATGTAACAAGAATAAATAAAATACTTCACTGGAGGGATAAATTAAAATATGAGGAACATGCTTGTCACTGAATACTCAAATGCAGGTCTAAAGTAGGATAAATCTAACACTAAAATCAGGCAATATATTCTTTTTTTGACTCCAGTTATTTGTAGGTTAAAAAAAAATCAACAGCATTTCCTAGCACCAAATCTGGAATGTTACAGAAAGAAATAATATAAAGGCTAAGCTGTTAAAAGAGTGGCTAATACTGACATGCAACAGAAATGAAGGAGTGATGTGATGTGGATGTGATAATGTTAGGAGATATACACTGAGGTGGTCTGGCCATGTGATGGAGTGAGAGACTAACCAGGAAAGTGTAAGTGAGTGAGGTGGAGGGGATGAGAGGGCGGGGGAGACTAAGGATGATGTGTAGGGATAGAGAGGCATATGAGAGGTGGGTGTAAGTTGGGAGAAGGGCAACAAAATAGCAGGGGATAGGGCAACATGCATGCAATTTGTTTGTGGCCACCCCTTACAGGATTAAAGAATCTGGCTATAGGTAGATAGATATAAAGATAGATTGACAGACAGATAGATGGGTAGATAGATAGATGGACAGATAGACAGTGCAGATTGCCTGCCTCATCCAACATACTTGACAGAGTGACTTATGTGGTGCCACAGCTCAGACAGGATGCACAACTCGGGGCCTCTGGAGGTCCATGTAGAGGTCCACCTGAGAACAACAAATTAATTATTATTTCTATGCATTTCACTGATATCCCAAACTGATGACCTTATGTAAGTCACAGTTCACTACCAGTCTTTAACCCAACATATACTTGTGTGTACTAGCTGACAACCATAAATATTTCTATCTATATATCTCTCTATCTGTAGCCTGACACCATAGTCCTGTTAGGGGTGGCCATTTGTCTTTTAGTTGTTTTAATGGGAGGGGCACTAACCCTCCACCAACCCACTTGTTGACAGGCAGGGAAATATATACATACATTCATTAAAACTCTGCACTGTTTCCTCTCAAGGAATCCCCATATTGGTGTTGGCCATGGTACAGCCAATGTTTCCAATGGACTGCAAGCTAAACCAAGTGCCAAAACCAGCTAATTACTTCCCAACAGTTGCTGGAAGCTGATGGGTAAAAAGACATTATAGATGTGTGATTAGAGAACAATATGACTCTCACCTTCAACCTAGATTCTGTGTAAAGACAGTTAGAAAAGAAGATCAGCAAATACTTGTACAGTAACACCTTGATACACGATACCCCTAGATATGATACCCCGGCTTTACGATGGGGGTAGAAATACCACCATACCCCACCTAACGATGGCCAAACCCTGGTTTAACGATGTGTTTTGATTTTTTTTTCAATTCTGATGATATTTTAGACTAAAATTGTGTTTAGGTTGATTTACAAACTCTTTTAGACTTAGATTATTGTGTTTTAGCCACAGGTGGGGTGAACATTGTCATTTTGGGGTACAGTTTACTAAACTTGATTTTTCCGGACTATATTTGACAATTTTCATATTTTATTTGTTGGTTTTAGTGAGTTATTTACAGGTGTTAGCTTAGGTTAGCTTCTTTTACAGTTCATTCATTCATTCATTCATTGCCAGACGCCATGTATCCCAGACGGGGTGGCCAAGGGCTTAGAGTTAATTGTTTTACAGGGAGGGGCACTAATCCTCCACCAACCCCACCTGACACATAGGGATGCCAACAGCATCTGGTGTTCCCAGGCGGTCACCCATCCAAGTACTAACCAGACCCAACGTTGCTTACAGTACTCAAAAGAGTTAATGTCACGAGAAGTAGGGTACTTTACAAGACTGTTTTATCTTAATTTGAAACTAATGAATACAAAGGTTATAATTAAATACAAGTTTACAGTGTTAACCCGTTCAATCCAATATCATTAATTCAAATGCTGTGCTTGCTAACACCAGATGATTTTATTCAGCCTCTGATGGACCTGTGAGTAGTAGTGAATGGGATGAAAAAGGCCATATCTAACCCCTCCAGTCTGGTCCTTTCTCTAACGCTGAATAAAACAGTCTGGCAGCAGCAATAACAGGATATAAATAAGAGTTATGCATTATTACATTCACCTACTCACTCCCTAAGTTTTAATTCTCCTTTTGTGTTAACACCATTTTCTACTAGCTATTCTACAGTACCACTAACTCCATACATCTATCTCTTTCCCTTCCACCTATCAGCAGAGTAAGGAATTAATATACTTTCTTAGTTTTCTTCAAAGATCAACTTGTGAAATGCAATAAAAATCTTTACTGGACTAAAACACTTTGGACTGATTGACTTCCCCACCATGTGCTCATCAAACCTCAGAAAAGTACTTGATAACACTTAATTTCTTGACTGTATTGGTATATACAGTAAATGAAACATGGCACTGAAGCAAAGGCTGAAATGCATGAATCTACCATAATGTGAGAATACAACATAATCAAAATCCCTTACCTTCCTTAGTTTTTGGTGCTTCTCTACTTTCATTACTGAGCACCTCAAATGTGGTTCTAATATTCTCTTTCTACGGTTCTCAAATCCTTACAGACACATTTACATTACCCATTTTTGATGAAAGCATCACTACCATCCCCTACTGACTAAATTACCCATCTAAACTCTGCTAACTTGACCAATTCAGTCCAGTGACGTGCTTTACTGATTTATCTTAACTGCTGCCTGAAGGTTTTCTGCACATTTTGGAAGACCTGCAGTGGGGGTATAAACGAAGGCGATATCTAACCTCACCTGTTCTGAGTTTCTTAAAGGGGGAATAAATCTGTCCTAGAGATAACAAGAAAAAATGAAATATTCATCCCCATACTGATGACGTTACCATTAAAAGGTGACTCACTACTATAACAATATCATATCACTTCTCAAGAGAGTCAGACATCTTGGAAAAAAATCACCCTCTATATAATTAAGTCCCACTACTAGGCAGTCATTGATTGTGGTAGGAACTTATCAACCAGTGGGAGAATGTATCAGAGGAAATCACCACTGAAATTCCCCTGAAAAATGGGAGATCTTTAAACTTATATGAATTCTCACAGGCTATGGCAAGGAATGGCTGGTTTGACATTAATAATACTCAAGAAAGTTTATTCAGTGAAGTGAAAGGATGAAGAAGATGATGACTGCTAACATGGAGGAATAAGGACACTGGTAGTAAAGCTGTACTCGACCCTGCCCCAGGGTGGGAAAGGAGGTCCAGATGATGACGAAAATGACAGAGAATATTTGCAGGAGAGAAGAATAATATGGAATGAAGAGCAGCAAAGTATAGATGTGACTGGTTATACATTAGAATATTATTTTAGATATGAAGCACAGGCAGGATGAAAAAGTAAGGTGGAATGAAGGACTGTGGATAAGTGTGGACATGGTTGGTTTGAAATTAGGATATAGGTACTTGGTAATCTTGTGAAGGCCACCCCAGATAACACTGGATAAGGTAATGAGAAATGGATATACATACAGACTACCCAATAAAATGAATGGGAGGGGAACACTGAGAGCTGAATGTCTTTCTGACATTTTGAATTACATAGAACCCATCTCACCTCCTCAAAAATGAACAACTGGTTTTCTCCTTGTGTGACACCCTGGCTACAGATTCCCTCCAGTTACAAGTAGGATCAGATGGTGTGTTGAAATCATGGCCCACACGTGTACCTATGGGTTCTGTGCAGTCCGAAACATTAATTATATAACTAATGTCCTTTCCTGTGTTTTCCTCCCACATATTTTATCTACCTGTCACTATGAATCAGTCATATAATGTACGCTAAATCCATGTCATATGTAGGGGTGTTCCAAAACACAATAACCTCTTTCATACAACCAGTACTGTAAACAACTCAGTTATTAGGCCATTTAGATTGGCTTTAAATTTGTTTTGGGGCTCATTTGGGTGGGTTTTGGACTTGGTTTGGGGGGAAACCCAAGGCTGGTAAATGCTCCCCATTACTTTACATGTTAAAAGTACACTGATATAGGGGTTTTACCTAAGCAGTTACTGTATATCATTAAACTGGGGTGAATGTTTGCTGATTAAGAGTGATGCTTGTGTACGTAATTACCATGTCTGTAGTCACACTCCACTGTCATGGTAGTAGCTGCCAGGGTCAGGGCTTGGAAGAAGGGGTTGTTAGTGGTACCAAAACACCAGCCAGGTCCAAAGGGGGTCTGCAAAGTAAGGCAGTAGTTACTTACTGTTCAATAATACATCTTATTGATGTATTGAGTGAGGTGGAGGGGGGAAGAGGGAGAGGGAGGCTGAAGATGAGATGGAGGGATGGGGTGGAGAGGTATATGAGAGAGGGGTGTGTGAGTTGGAAGCAGGGAAGTGAAATGGTGGGGGACAGGGCGACGTGGAGGCGATTTGTTTGTGGCCACCCCAAACAGGATTGAGGCATCTGGCAATAGACAGATAGATAGATAGATAGACAAATATCATGTAAATGTAAACAAACAAAATGTATCAAACAAAATGGCCAGTTAAATGACCCATACATTCATTCACATGTCATTCAAACCTTTGATATCTTGGCTCTACCATACAAAATTATCTGCAGTGCAAGTGCAACAATGCACCAGAACCAGCCAATTACCGTACTGCCAATTACTGCTGCAAACTACATGAGAGGGGACTGACAAGTTCATGGCCTGAGGCAGAAGGAGATGAGCTATACAGTACAGTTTTCACTGAATGCGTGTCCAGTTCATCTTGGTGAATGACTGCACAGATAATTTAAAGTTACTGAGTTATTTTTCTGTTAGAGACTAACCTGCAGATGCTATGAAAATATAAAATATCAGCCATTATGTAGCGATGCACTACCTCACTGTCAAGAGGTATCGTCCCCTAGTGTAGCCACCATGTCCTCAGGAATCTCCTTGGTTGTTAATCCCTTGAGACTTAGGTACCAGATGACTGTACTGACACTGATCTGTGGACAAATGAAATTATTAATATCAGTTGCTATGCATCCCCACTCACATACACTCTCCTGGCCTCTCCACATGGCCAAACCATTTCAAAGTATTTCTCTTAACACTTTCGGTTGCATACACTCTTCTAGTCAGTCTCTCATTCTCCATCCTCTCCACATGGCCAAACCATTTCAAAGTACTGTACTGTATTTCTCTTAACACTTTCTGTCACACATTTTTTTTTTTTTTTTTTTTTTTTAATGCAAGGAAGAAGGAACCAAAGGCCATGAGCCCACAGTAACAGTTCCCTCCAAGAGAAAAACAAAATACAATATAGAGCCAAATTCAAGATCCGATCATTTTGAGATGCCTGGACACACTGCGTTTGAAAGACTGGAGATCATAGGCAGCAGGAAATACAGACAGAGGGAGACAGTTCCAGAGCTGACCTGTTGCATAACTGCACACCAACACCACAAAGCTTCTCTACTTCCTTGTATATGCCTCTGCATCACTTTCACATGCTAATTAATTACTATACCTAAACTGTCCTGTAATTTACTCTGCTCAGGGGGGGGGGATTTCAAAAACTGGTCATTTCAAACAAAAAGACAATAAATCACACAAAAGGCAGGAGAAAATTACCTAACAATGCCACAGCTACCAGTACTGCATGATATAGTTTAGTTGATTGCGAGAGAGAGAGAGAGAGAGAGAGAGAGAGAGAGAGAGAGAATGAGGAGGAAGAGGATGAGGAGGAGGAGGAGGAGGAAATGACAAAAAGGATGAGGATGAGGAGGAAAAAGATAAAAGAGGGGGAAGAGGGCGAAGGAGGAGGAAGTGGAGAATGATAAAAAGAAAGAGGAATGGACAGGAGGACAAGGAAAGGAGAAAGAGGAGGAGAAAAAGGAGGAAAAAAGACAGAAGAAGAAGAAGAGGAGGAGGAGGAGGAGGAGGAGGAGGAGGAGGAGGAGGAGGAGGAGGAGGTGGTGGTGGAGGACAGGAGAGGAAAGAAGAGGGGGAGGAGGAGGAGGAGGAGGAGGAGGAGGAGGAGGAGGAGGAGGAGGAGGAGGAGGAGGAGGAGGAAGGGGAGAGGAAATGAGTGTAATAAGGCCGAGCTACACTGCTTAATACATGATAGGCCTACAGTCTTCCCCATACTTTTCAGCATTATAAAAACAATAAGAACAAGGATGACGAGGTTAATACAAAATAAAATGAAGAATAAAGAACAGTTATTAACACTACACCAATATATCTAACTGTCTATAGCATGACGACTCCATCCCGTAAGGAACAGCCACAAACACCGCCTCCTTATCGCCCTCCCCCCCCATTTCACTCCCCTCCCCTGCAGCTCACAACCCTCTCTCTCTCAGATCTCCATCCCATCTCTCCATCTCATCCTCGGCCTCCCCACCTTCTCCTCCCGCCCTTCCACCTCACTCACATCACCCTGTCCTTCATACACACATACAGTACGTCTCCACCTCATCACTCCAGCTCATCCTTGATCTCCTCTTCATCCACACTCTCCTAGTCAGTCTCACGTACTCCATCCTCTAAGCATAATCATCTGAGCATAACAGTGAGGATATAAAAAAAATATTGCAGTAATGACCTCCTAAAGAACTCAAATACCTTATTTCATTTGCTCCACCACCTGTTACCTGGCCATCAATTAGAAGACAATTAACCTGACAACACCTGAGTAGTAGTAGTAGTAGTTGTTGTTGTGGTGGTAATAGTAGTAGTTGTAGTAGTAGTAGTAGTAGTACGAGAGAGAGAGAGAGAGAGAGAGAGAGAGAGAATAAAAGGTACAGTCAACACAAACTAAAAAAAAAAAGCCACTAGTGTGCCAACAGAGGGCAGGTAAATGGCCAGTGTTGAACTGACCTGCTGCCCCTGGACCTCTCCTCAGTTATGACGGTACACACACACACACACACACACACAAAATGTTTGTTTTGTGTTCTACTAGTGCCCAACAAACAATACGTGCACACTCATGAATTCCCGTCGCCCTGTACCCCGCCATTTCACTGCCCTGCTTTCAGCTCACCCTCCTCTCATTTGCTCCTCCACTCCATCCCTCCATTTCATCCTTGGCCTCCCCATCCCTCTTCCCCTCTCCACCTCACTCACACTCTCCTTGTTAGTCTCTCGCTCTCCATCCTCTCCACTTTGCCAAACCGCCTCAGTGAATATCTCCATGATGGACCTACTTCCTTTCCAGAGTGAGCATCAGTGGCCGTACCACCAAAAATACTTAGTGCTGATAAGCACACTTAGCGGACGAAATTTTTTTTACGACTTGCAAGTCAGTCTGGACAGAATACTTAAGTGAAAGGTACCAAACTACTTTTTGGCCTTAAGTACACTTTGTAGATGACAAACTTAAGTTCCCCCAGTGAGGTTACTTACGTGCTTCTCATTTTGGAGGTGGAGGAAAGGAGGGGGAGACCAAGGATGATATGCACTGAAGGAGTGGAGATGATGGAGAATGAGAGACTGACCAGAAGAGTGTGAGAGGTGGAGGGTGAGACCAAAGATGAGATGGAGGAATGGAGTGCATAAAGGTCGAGTCACAATGGGCAAAAGTGGCTAACATGTTAACCACTTTTGCGAGCCGCTTTCATTTAAACTTATCTCCTGTTCTAACTAAATATTTCATTCACAGTTAAGAACAGTTGAAAAGTCGATATTTAGCTCATCTGAGTCCTTATCACAGCAACCAACCTCATATCAAGCTGGATCCCACTGACTGTTGGTCATTCGGCTTGCAAAGCGGCTAACATACCGTTTCCTGCCCAGTGTGACACTGGCTTAACTTGTAGCCTATCCACTATCCTCGCCTGTCGTATGTAAAGGAAGGTTTCCTTAGATTGTTATACACACACTGGGCAGGGGATCGAACCCACGACTTTCAGATGACAGTCAGGAAGTCTGCCTTTGTTGTCTATTAAGTAAGAGGTAACAGATTATTTTTTTAAATTATTATTTAACAGTTTGAATACTAAGTTAGGTAAAATTCGATTGGTCGTCGCTGTGATACAGGGATTAATCTCCTTGGTTACTTAGTCAAATTTAACTTCTTGGTCATCTCCTGAGCTAAAAGGGGGCTGGGAATCCATGTCAGGTGCTAAACAATGATATGCATGGATAAAATCAAAATTAGCTATATTTAATTTGCAACATTGGCAATATATGCATTGTCATGATCCTGCTACCCCAGGCCACACAGTCAAATGTACAAAGCCTTCACCTCAAGAATGGTTAATTGTCACTGCATCCACCGCCACGTTTTCAGAGTTCAGTACACTGAAGGGGGGATGAGTGGCATTTACATTTTCCCCTGCACCCTTACCTGCACCTACAGCGAACCAGCTTCTCGTTGGGACAAGCTTCCATCTGGATTGAGGTCCAGAACCATTCTGCCTTGACCACGTAAGCCTCTTCGGAGGAGAGTCTGGTGGCTTCCCTGTGATGGACTGGTCTTCTATTACCTGAAAAATATTATTAAAGTTACCTACATCTTCTTTCACATCATCATCATCCTAAACCAAATCTACTTTTATTTCAAAGTAGTGAGTGGGATGCACAAAATGGAAACTGAGAACAACACAATATTCCATTATCTTCTGAAGAGGTTGGTAATATCTTGAAAATGCAAGAAATCATAAATGGAAAAATTATAAATACACATCAAAGCATTATAATAAAAGAATACAGAATAATGCATGATAAATATCATTCAAAGAAAACAACACATTATGACACAACAGCTGATGCCATCCAGAACAGATTAAGCACAGATTAAGTTACTACACAGAGGAGGATGGAAAGAAGGAAGCCAGAGAGAAAGAAGAAAAGAAGGAAAAAAGAAAAGGGTACAGTATGTATGTTTATCTATGTCCTAGTCTATCTTTTTTTTTTTTTTTTATGCAAGGAAGAAGGAACCAAAGGCCATGAGCCCGCAGTAACAGTTCCCTCCAAGAGAAAAACAAAATACAATTGAGAGCCAAATTCAAGATCCAATCATTTTGCCTGGACACACTGCGTTTGAAAGACTGGAGATCACAGGCAGCAGGAAATACAGACAGAGGGAGACAGTTCCAGAGTTGACCTGTTGCATAAATGAAGGACTGGGAGTAACGGTTAACTCTTGCATTACAGAGTTGGACAGAAAAGGGATGAGAGTTTGCTGCCAGACGGGTGCTACGCACCCGTCGTAGAGGTGGAGGAATGCAAGCAGACAGTTCAGAGGAGTAGTGACCATTAAAGTAGCAATAGAAAAGAGATAAAGATGCAACAGTGCGACGAAGAGACAGAGGTTGAAGGGAGTCAGTAAGAGGCGGAGAGTTAATGAGACGAAAAGCCTTTGACTCCACCCTATTGAGAAGAGCTGTATGTGGGGAGCCTCCCCAAACATGAGAGTTGTACTCCACACAGGGGCGGATAAAACCCCTGTATAGAGTCAACAATTGTGCAGGGGTAAAGAAAGAGCGGAGTCGGCTTAGCACACCCAATCTCTTGGAAGCAGATTTTACAAGAGATGTAATATGATCTTTCCAAGATAAGTCCCGAGTAAATGAAACCCCAAGCATGTTCAATGATGATGCAGGATTAAGCTGAATATTATCAAACATTAGTGGGTATACCTGTGGAAGATTTTGTAGGGTTGATAGGTGTAAGAACTGAGTCTTAGATGCATTAAAAACAACCATATTATTTTTACCCCAGTCAGAGATACGAGCCAAGTCAGACATTAGGTGTATATACCAAATAAAAATGAAAGGAGCATGTAATCACGAACTTACCATATGTGTTGCATTCTGGTCATGCAGAGTTGTAATAATGCCATCATTTTGGTGCACCAGGTCTTTCATCTGACCCTGGTTCTCCTCAGAAAAACCCACCAGCACAATATGCAGGTTTTGAAACGCCTTTAGTTTTTACTTTGCCTGCAAAACAAAGATGGTGGGTTAAATGTCACTTGTGAGGATATTCTGGGTTTTGTTTAACCTCTTTAGTCCCATAACATGTGTGTATTTTCATTTATGCTACAAAGCCTCCTATGCCACCTTGAATTCTGACCTACAACTCTCACTTTCATCCCCTCCCATTCCTGTCTCTCATCACTGCCTCTGCATCTACAGTATATCCTAGGGCCACAAAAATACCATGGTCTTATTAATAAAAACTAATAATCCCTCCATCCATTATCCAACTGCCCCATGAGGAGAATAGGAGCCCAGGCCTAGGCAAGTTGGTCCTGATATTTAAGATGAGAGCAACCAGCCTCACTCATCCCTGAGAGGAATTATGTGAGCAATAAACCCCAACCATCCCCTGGATATAAACCAACACAGGCTCAATTTGTTTGGAGTAGCTTAATTACCCAGTAAACCACCAGGGACCATGATTTGGTTTTATGGTTACCACCCAGCATATTAAATGGGTTCCAGGTGTACCTTACTGGAAACAATTTGGCTTGTCACTCAATATAGAGTCACACATAAGGAGAAGCATGAGAAAAGAATGAAAGAAAGAAAGTGAGAAGAGGAAGTGTAAAGCCACCTGTAGGCAGAAGGATGAGGAAAGAACAAAGGAAAGAAAGACAGAAGAGGAAGGAAGGAAGAGAAGAAAGAAAGGGCAGACACCCAAGCCAGCATTACACTGAGTGAGTGGATGGTGGGCACTCCCACCTACCACAAAGGTAATAACAGTAATAATTATCTGGTCTTCTGTTTCTGAACAGCACCAGTGCTGTGTGTGCAATTCTATCTATCCATCTGTCTGTATCTATCTATGACTTGTGCAGTTGTCCCTTATCTCATCACTATCTCACCAGTAGGCTACCACAGAAGTCTTGGGGTTAACTCATATCCAGATAATCCTAGGGCCACAACAACAACAGCAAGCTCTTACCATGGCTTCTGCATCTACTCTGGCTGCCACCTGGTCCTTGTGTACCCAGGCAGTGTGTAACATTCCTTCCCCATGACTGGTACGTTGAAGGTCACCGTGTACTGATACTTCTCACCCATCGATGAGTATGCTAGCAGGTGCATCAAGTTTCCTTGATATCAGTCTTCACTCTTTCTCTCATATAGCGAACCAGCTCTGGCAGCCAGGACTGAAAGGAGGATTTGTAGTTTTAATAATGCTATTCAAAAGACATAGGTAATGATGGTGCCTCATATATGGTATAAAAGGTGGATGGGCACCCTTGATGACTGGCTCTGGCTGCCTGCACTAAGATTCTAATCCTGATGCAATTGGGTCAGCAGCTTTGTAGCAGCCATGCTTACTATTCGGCCACTGCAGGAAGCCAAGGTGGGTTCTAATGATATGACTAAAAAGAATTATCTGGGTTTAAGTGCCACATTTTCTTAAGCATGGGGCACTGGAAGGGAAGTGAACAAAATGATTGTCCTCAGAAAACAGGTGATGCTGGTGGCAGGTGCCATTCTTTGGGGAAAATTTCATAATATTATCCCTGCACTCCTACATCACATCAAATGTCAGACTGCAAAAGTAAATGATAAATATCTTTCTATTCAATCATCCATCATCTAATCCAGTGTTTCCCCATGAGGAGCGTAAGAGCCTGGGGTTAGGCAAGTTGGTTCTGACATTTAAGATGAGAGTGACCAGCCTCACTCATCCCCGAGTTAATTTTTGTGTGCTGTATGAGAAATATGAACTGCAAAACAAAGGAAACCAAACATCAAGAGCAGTGTTTTTGGACATGAGACTTATGACCCCAAACATGATCCTGTATTGAATAGTGCTGTACTATTTATTGAATTCCGAACATGAAACAATAATAAAACCATAAAAGTAATGAATCTGTTCAAAATGCAGCCATCTGTTGTGAGGCAGAATTACAGGTTACATGTAAAGCTCCCAGGAAATTGTGATTGGGGACGAGACATATGGTGCAGGGTAATCTTGACAGAGACATTGGCCCAACTTTTAAATACACTATCATGTTTTCTTCTTTTACCTACTATGAACTGATTCAGTGACTCTATAAAGTTGTACCTAAGTGAGTTTTCGAGTATGAAGAGGATATGATGACTGTATATAAGGGAGAGGTTAGGTTAGGTTAAGACAGCATAAAATAGGTTAGAATAAATTAGGTCGAAGTTACGAAAGTTTGGGTTAGGTTTGGATACATCAGTGTGGATTAGGGCAATTTCGTGCCAATAATGGCATGTTAAGATGGCATCTGCCTGTTTTCAGCACCGTTGGGGAGTGTACACTATGAACGTTTTTTAAATGCTGTTCATCCTTTTTAAAAGAAATAAGAAACAATTCTTTCTTTCACTCTTTCCTCTTCCTTCTGCCTATGTGTGACTCTACACTGAGTGAGAAGCCAAGTGGTTTCCTGTACACCAGGAAGCCATTTACTATGCTGGGTGGTAACCATATAACCAAATTATGGCACCTGGTGGTTTAGTGGGCAATGAAGGTGCTCTAATCGGATTGAGCCGGTGCAGGTTTATATCCATGGGGTGGTTGGGGCTTACTGCTAACATAATGCCACTCAGGGATGAGTAAGGCTGGTCACTCTCATCTTAAATATCAGGACCAATTTGCCCAGCCCCGGGCTCCTATGCTCCTTGTGGGGCAACGTAGAAATGGATGATGGATGGGATGGATTAAGAAAATTTGGGGGGGGGAAAGAGAGAGAGAGAGAGAGAGAGAGAGAGAGAGAGAGAGAGACAGCCAGAAAGGGAGAGAGAGAGAGAGAGAGAAAATAAGGTGGTCCCAGGTTGCCCTGATGATTACCTGGTGGAACTATGATTTTTGGGCTTCCCAACTTTTAAAGGAAGAGAGTTGGTGATAGGACAGAGCCCTGAGGAACACCACTGTTGATAGATCTAGGAGAAGAACGATGGCCGTCTACAACAGTGGCTATAGAACAACCAGAAAGGAAGCTAGCAATGAAGGCACAGATAGAAGGATAGAAACCGTAGGAGGGCAGTTTGGAAATTAAAGATTTATGCCAGACTCGATCGAAAGCCTTTGAGATGTCAAGTGCAATGGCAAAGCTTTCGCCAAAGTCCCGAAAGGAGGATGACCAGGAGTCTGAAAGGTAGGTGAGAAGATCGCCAGTGGAGCGTCCCTGACGGAACCCGTACTGACGATCGGAAAGAAGGTAGTGATAGGAAAGATGCCTTAAAATTTTTCTATTGAGAATTGACTCGAAAACTTTTGAAATACATGACGTTAAAGCAATTGGACGATAGTTGGAGGGTTGGGAGTGGTCACCCTTCTTTGGGACTGGCTGAATGAGAGCAAACTTCCAGCAAGAAGGAAAGGTACAAGTTGACAGACAAAGGCGAAAGAGTTTGCCTAGGCAGGGTGTAAGCACAGAAGCACAGTTCTTGAGAACAACAGGAGGGACCCCATCAGGCCCATATGCTTGAAGCCCCAACCTCTCCCCTCAAAGCAGCCTCCTGTGCATACCTTGGTGCCCCCATAATTTGCCTATAAAGTCCATTTTCTATAACCTGTAATCTATTTATATCTTCCTCTGTCACATCTATCACTCCTACTCCATATAATATTGATGGTATCACTATACTTTTCCAATAAGTTTTACCAATACGTAATCTGGAACAACTTTTAGCAATTACTGAGTATGTTGTGTTAGCCATTTTTCGTGCTTTTTCAATCATAATTTTCTTTTGTTCTCTAAAGAAGTTTCTTGTATCTTCTATTACCACTCCAAGATATTTTATCTTATTTTTTATTTCTATTCCCCCTATTTGTTCTGGCTTGTTTTTCATATTGAATATCAATGCTTGGCTTTTCTGTCTGTTAATTTCTAGTCCATATTTCCTACTTATTATTGTAACTCCTCTGATGACTTCTTCAGCCTCCCCAATGCTACCTGCCAAAAGTATACCATCATCTGCATAGTATAAAGATGTGATCTTGAAATTATTATCTTTAAAACCCTTGTTTATTTCTTCTAACCTTTGCATTATTTTATATGGAACTAATTTAAACAGAGTGGTTGATCCAGTACATCCCTGGCATATTCCGCTTGTTACTGGTAATGTCATCATATTGTTATCCTCTAGTTCAATTTTTGTTTTGTCTCCCTTATAAACTTCTGCTATTACATTAATTACATTTGGATTTATTTTATATGCTACTAATAATTCTATTAATTTCTCCCTTTTTATACTATCAAAAGCTTTAGAATAGTCTACTGATATTACTACAAGTGGTTTCTTTTTGTGAAATGAGGTTTTGATGCAATATCTCAATATTAACAAATTATTTTCAATCCTCCCCCCCTCTGTGAATGCAGCTTGTGTTTCTTTTTCCATATTATTTCTCATTAAATGCTCTTCAGTACTCTCTCTCATGACTGCCATCAGCACTTTATATCCCACATTGTTTAAAGCAATTGGCCTCAATTCGCCTATCTTTGGTCTCTTTGTTTTTGGTATCAGTACTGTCTTTGTTTCTTTCCACTCTTCTGGCACTATTCCTTTTTCTACTACATTCTCTAGACATATTACTAAACAATCCCTGTTATTTTTGTTGTTGAGGAATGCTTTGTACATCTCTGGCTTAATTCTGTCCAGTCCTGATACTTTTTTATTTTTCATTCTTTTTAAACATTTGATCACCCTTTCCTCTGTAATTGCCTTTTCTTCTGTAAATATTATACTTTTATCAACCTGAAATGCCATTTCAAGATGTTCTCTTATTTCTATATTACATGATTTTATCATCCTTAAATTATCTTCCTGTTCTAACCTCTCTTCCCTTCCTCTTCTTACTTGGAATTCTCCTCCTCTCTGTATCCTTTCTCTTACATTCTCATATTCCTTCATATATTCTTCCTTCTTCTGTCTATTCCATATTTGTTCTAGCTTGTTTTCCTGCTTTTTATATAAATTTCCCCAGAACTTTCCTATTTCTTCCTCTAATCTTTCTTTCTCAAATTTCTTGCCATCTTCCCCATATACCATCAACCTATTGTCCTCTTTCTCTTTCTCTCCTTTCAGCTTCTTCACATATTTCTAAATATTTTTATTATCCCTTTTATCTTTTATCTCCTTTATTATTTTGTCTTCATACTTATATATTTCATCTTTAATCAACTTTTGGGTTTTACGTTTTTGTTCCAGGTACAGGTTTTTCCACATTTCCTCCTCTTCCTGTGACCTGCATTCCTCCTACATCTGTTACGTCTCTTTCTTTCTTTTACTTCTTTTCTTATTTCCTCTGTTATCCACACCGGTTCCTCCTTATCTCTTTCCTTTCCCATCCGTCTCCTATAAGTACCTTTCAGTACTCTTTCCGCTATGTCTTTCATCCTATCTATCTATCTATTGCCAGACGCCTCAATCCCGTTTGGGGTGGCCACAAACAAATCGCCTCCAAGTCGCCCTGTCCCCCGCCATTTCACTGCCCTGCTCCCAACTCACACCCCCTCTCTCATATACCTCTCCACCCCATCCCTCCATCTCATCCTCGGCCTCCCCCTCCCTCTTCCACCCTCCACCTCACTCACATACACTCTCTTCGTCAGTCTTTCACCCTCCATCCTCTCCACATGGCCAAACCACCTCAGTGTGTTCCTCATAACGCTTCCTATCACATCCACATCCACACCACAACGCTCCTTTATATCCTCATTCGTCAGCCTGTCTCTCCATGTGACTCCACAGGCTCCTCTTAAATAACTCATTTCCACTGCTCTCACTCTTGACTTGTGTCCTTCCAACAACGTCCAAGCTTCACTTCCATACGTTAGAGTTGGTATCACAATACTGTCATGTAGTAACTTTTTCACTTCCATGCTCACGTCCCTGTTTCTTATCACTGTTTTCAAAGAACCAGCAACCTTTCTTCCCTGCTGTACCCTTTCACGCACTTCACCCTCCAAACCTCCATCCTTACTCATCACACTACCCAAGTACTTAAACGTACTCACATTTTCCAATTCCTCACCATCCAACCTCACTGTACATTCACTGACTTCACCTCTCTCAAAGACCATCACTTTACTCTTCCCTACATTCACCTTTAGATTCCGTTTCTTACACACTCTCCCAAACTCATCCACCAAGCCTTGCAGCTCCCCTTCGTCTTCACTCAACAACACAGTATCATCTGCAAACAACAGTACAGGGAGTTTTTCATCCTTTCTTCTAAATCTTTTATGTCTCTGATATTCTCTCTTTTTATTCTTTTTTCCAATTCTTCTTCAAACTTTTTCATCGATTTATTATCTGACTTGTAATATTCTCTTACTATCCATTCCGTATTTCTGAATTGTTTTTCGTTTCTTTGCTTTTATTTTTATATCCATTAAATTATGATCTGACAAATCAAAAAACTCTTTACCTTCGTCAATGTTCATACTTATATACTTATCATATAATTTATCATTGACCAATGTATAATCTATAGTGCTTTTTAGTTTTTCCCTACACCATGTAAATTCTCCTGTACATTTCTGACATGTGAAGAGAATGGAGAATGAAAGACTGACTAAGAGGGTGTATGTAGGTGAGGTGGAGGGAGGGAGAGGGAGAGGTAGACCGAGGATGAGGTGGAGGGATGGAGTTGAGAGGTATATGAGGGAGGGGGAGGGTAGTCAAATGGTGGGTGACAGAGCGACTTGGAGGCGTTTTGTCTGCAGCCACCCTTTGCGGGATTAGGGCATCGGGCTATAGATAGATAGATAGACAGACATTTCTGATCTTCATTTAACATTATGAGCCTATATTTGTCCATCCAATCTAGTATCATCCTTCCATTATCATCTAATCTTTGTTCCCCTTTAAACCCTACATGCCCGTTATAATCTCCTGCTATCATTAATGGCTCTTCACTTCTCTCAATGATAGATTCTATTTCTTCCCTCATTGCTTTGTTTCTATTCTTATCATGTACAGCAAAATACACCACTATCAGTTTCATCTCCCAACCTCTTATTGAACATTTAGCATGTATCATATCAGTATTTTTAGTGTTTACTGACTTCTATCCCTTGATTTCCCTTGTACAGAATCATTATCCCCCTCCCTTCGTTTCTTCTATATCTCTCATATTTTCTACAACACATATATTTTGACTAAATATTATATTGCTAATTTTCTTTTGTGTTTCTGTTAGGCACACGAGGCCAAAGCTAACATTAGAAGGTTAATAAATATTAGTAAAACCTGTGGACTAGAAATAAATAAAGCCAAAAGTAAATTCATTATATTCAATATGAAGGAGAAACCAACAGAAATAGAGGGTATAGAAGTGGTAAATTCAATTAAGTATTTGGGGGTAACAGTAGTGGACTCTAAAGACTGCTTTAAAGGACATAAAGAAAACATCATTATGAAAGCACAAAGACTAGCAAACTTAACCTACTCTGTTATGGCTAGGAGCTGCAATAAAATTTTAATCGGTAAAACTTACTGGAAGAGCCTAGCACTCCCTGGAGTTCTGTATGCTGCAGGAGTAATTGATTTTAATAAAGAAGAAATAGACAAACTACAGAAAATAGAAAATGGGGTGTATAGAACAATGCTGGGAGGTAATATGAGCACTGCAGTAGGCTGCCTGAGGGGCGAAGTAGGAGCCTCACTAATGGAAACAAAAATAAAGAGGGCAAAGCTTCAATATCTCCAAGGTATTTTAAAGAGAAGAAATAATGCACTATTAATTGAAATTGTAGAAGAGCTGAGGGAATGCAAGAGTAAGTGGATGAGGGAATGTGAGAAGGCACTAAAAGATCTTAACCTAAATACAGAAGGGTTAAAAAATATAACAAAAGATGAACTAACCAGGAAAATATATGATGAGGACACAAAAAGGTGGAGAAAAGACATGGAAAATAAATCAAGCTTAGAAGTATATAAAAAATGGAAGAAAGAAATAGGTGGAGTAGATGAAATATATGATAATTCACCAGCCTCCATAATCCTGTTTAAATGCAGATCTAATACACTAAATTTAGCAAACAGAAATAGATTCAAGGGAACTGAGACAAATTGTCCAATGTGTAATGCAGAAACAGAAGACTTGATACATTTTTTATTAGACTGCACAGGATATATGGAAGAAAGAACACAACTGGTAGAATTACAACAGCCATATATAGAGGAAAGAAATAGTATACTTGGGAACCTCCTATTTAATACAAGTGGTATTGAAAAAAAGAAATTAATAATATTTAAATGCTGGAAAAAAAGAGAAAGGAAAGTGAAGGAGCTCAGAAATTCAGGCAACTGATTATAGCTTACACGTAGTAAGAGAAGAGGAGGTGTGACCACAGAAAGACACAGGAGAAGGAGAAAAGAGAAAGAAGGAAATCGTTTAGAGGTGCCGTTGTAAAGGCAATACCTCAACAACATCACATCACATCACATACTATTATCATTTACTAATTGTTCTACTTCCTTACTTTTACATTTAGACAAACCTTGTATGTTAATAACCCTGAATAAAAATTCCCCCTCTTCACTGTTTATGTTCTCATTTCTCCGGTCCCGTCAGTTCTCATTATCATCTGTGTCCAATCTTACGATCTTCTATCTATCTATTGCCAGACGCCATAATCCCGTAAGGGGTGGTCATTTGACTTTGAGTTATTTGTTTTACGGGGAGGGGCACTAACCCTCCGCCAACCCACTTATTGACACGTAGGGAGCACGTATGGTTTGGTTATATGGTTACCACCCAGGGTTGTAAATGGTTTCTTGGCATACAGGAAACCATTAGGCTTGTCACTCAATGTAAAGCTACCTGTAAAGGAAAGAAAAGCAGTAAGAAGTGACAGGAAAGATGGGAGAAATAGGAAGAGAGGAGGACAGGCACAGAAAAAGAAGGATAAATACTTCTTTAAATATTCTAGCACATACCTCTCTATTCTCTTTTTCTCTCTCTCTGGCCTCCCTATTATCACTTCCTAGCACATTGAACACAACTAAATTCTTCCTTCTCTTTTCCTTATCCTCCCTCTCTTCTAAATTTTCCATTACACTCTTAAGCACCTTCTCAGTAAAACCCTTTTCACCATCTCGTTCTCTCTTTCCACCCATTTCTTTTCCAGGCCCTTAATCATATCTCTCAACTCATCATTTGCTGTCTTCAGCTTACTCAATTCCTCTTTCATTACAGACATTTCTTTCATTGCCTCAACCCCTGCTACTGTTAAGACTTCTTGGCTTCCAACCCCATCTTTGGAATCTCCTGGTTTCTCAGGTTGATTGGCCCCACTCCACTTATTTTCAATTTCTTCCAAATTGCTGTTGATTACAGTGTATTTCTCCTTTATTACCTTGAGCTCTTCTTTCATCTTTGTATTTTCCATCTTCAGCTCTTGTTGTTCCCTCACACTATTTTTCCAGTCACTGCTACAAGGCTTACCCTACAGAACCACACATTCATTCTTTTCACTGCATTTAGTCCCTCTTTGGTTAATCCTTCACATTCCTGGTGCCGCCAGTTACCGCATCTATCACACTCGGCACCTCCAGCCTCCACCCAGCGATTGCAATCAGTACATACCTCCTTCTTGGCCCTCACTTCATCGTCACAGTTTCTACACAGCATATCTTCACTCAGCCTTCCAGTATACTCACACCTTCTGCATGTCTTCTTCCTTGCACGGTTGCACCAGGCTCTTTAGCACCTCTGTTTTCGTCCAACCAACACGTGCCTTCTTTGTTTACGCGTCTCTCGGTCCGGTTGTTTATTTACAATGGTCCGTTGAGGCAACATGTCCTCGTCCACAGGGAAACAAAGCGGTAAATAAATAATTCCTAAAACTTGACATTAATCAGCTGACTTTTCACTGGAAACATGTGAAAAAAATATTGTATTTATTTCAGATTTTTTGTTACGTCTTTTCTCTGCTGTTTTTATGTATTTTTCTTCAATTTTCAAAACTCGCAAGTGCAACATATAGCAGATTTTATCTCAGATGCTTATGATTTCGACCTAACAAAGTCTCGACTTTGTTATGAGATCCTTAGCCCCCCACTGGCCCCCTATTGGCTCCCCATTTAGACATGATTCCTCAGTTTCTGAAGACATTGCTACGTCATCGGGTGAACCTGAATCTACGTGGCCTGGGATGCTTTGTAGACCTCTTCCTATTTCCTTCATTACAAAGTTTGCACAATAATTATTATTTGAACAGCTGATAATATATTCAAGAGCTTCTGTGCATAAAATTTGCCATTGAAAAGTATATAATTTTACGGGTGGAGGGTGACGTCACAGGGGCATTGTGGGAGATGAGACGGGGCTGTGGGGATGATGAAGGTGAGCGATGACTGCATTTATTATTATTTATTTATGGTGTTTCTTCGCTTATTTTTACGGTAATTATCATGTCTGTATATTTATTAGTATCTGGTGCCTTTATGGAGACTTGGAGTTGGTTGATATAGTGTATAATTCTTTAGTGCTTCACAAATATCCTTCTCTCCTTTCACACTTTCCTGTAAAATGTCTACGCCAGTTTTCTATACGGCGTGGTGTTCTTTCTGACTTTTTACTGCCGGCTTCAGCTGGAGGGTTTGGAGGGCGGGGGAGAGCCTTCTTCTTTGCTATCCTTATCTCATTCTAGTAGTTCAGTTACTCTTCTAGGAGCTGCCTAGCATGGGCCAACAGGCCTACTGCAGTTATCCTCTCTTCCTATGTTCTTATGTATAGGTGATTCCCTTGTCCGTAATGGATTGTATTTTATTTTTTACTTTGTGTGTGTGTGTGTCTAATGAGAGAGGAGGGGGTGGAAAGGGGGGGATGGAGGGGAGAGAGGAGGTAAGGAGGGATGGAGGGGAGGGAGGGGGGATGGAGGGGAGAGAAGGAGGTAAGGGGGATGGAGGAAAAGTGTTTTTCAAGGAGGAGGAAGAGGGAAGGAAGATTGATGACAAGAGATGGAGAGAGAAGGAAGAGAGAGGAAGGAAAGAAAAATGAAAAAGAAAGGAGAGGTGGTGGAAAGATGGGGGGGAACTAGTGGGGGGTGGAGGGAAGGGAGGATGTAAGGAGGGAGAGGGACAGGAGGAAGAGTGCTTTTCAGGGAGGAGGAGGGAGAGGAAGACAGGAGGAAGAGTGCTTTTGGAGGAAAGAGAGCAGGGAGGAGGAGAGGGAGGGAGGAGGAAGAGTGCTTTTCAGGGAGGAGGGAGGGGAAGGAAGACAAGGAGAAGAAAGGAGAGAGAGAGAGGAAGGAAGAAGGAGGAAGGAGAGAGAGAGAGAGAGAGTTGGAGAAAAGAGGGGGGGGGGAGAACTAGTGGGGGTGGAGGGAAGAGAGGATGTCAGGAGGGAGGAGAATTGGAGGAAGAGTGCTTTTCAGGGAGGAGGAAGAGGTGGAAGGAAGGAGAGACATGGAGGAGAAGGAGAGGAAGGAGAGAGAGAGAGGCTGTGAAGGAAAGAGGGGCTGTGGAGGGGGAGGAAACTAGTGGGGGGATGGAGGGAGGGAAGGAATGTGGGGGTGGATGGAATGTGCCGGCATTTGATCAGTCAGTCAGGCTGCAGCAGTCACGGGGAGGGGCTGCAATTTTGGTAAGATATTTTTCCTTTCTTTTTCCAGTAATTACCTTTCTCTCTCCATTAATTGCTTCTGTGGTGATGATATTGATTTTAATGTGTATTGTAAACAGGCCTGAGTGTTTCTAAAGCATACTCATGATTGAAAGGCTAAGAAAGTATCATGACAGAGCTGGGTGTGAACTCTGGGGTGGGGTGTATGTATGTGGAGATTGGGGTATGTGTAGTTTTTTGAGTGTGTATGTGTGTAGATTTTGGGTGTGAGTGTAGATTGGGGTGTGTATGTGTGGAGTTTGGATTGTGTATGTGTATGGATTTGGGTGTGTGTGTTTAGATTGGGGGTGTATGTGGAGATTGTGTGTGTGTGTGTGTGTAGAGTTGGGGGTTACTATGTGGAGTTTGGGGTATCTGTGTGTGTGGAATTGTGGTTTTGTGTGTGTATGGATATTTTGATATTTTTTGTGATTTTCTTGTGATGGCTTATAAGGAATATTCTTTTTCAGGAGTGTGAGTTGGGGAGAAGGCAGCCTGATAATGAAGAAGAGAAAAAAAGATCTGGAGGGTTCAGTAATTGGCCATGTAGCTGTAGAGAGACTGCTACCACAACCACAACTACCCCCTACCACAACTACCACAACCACAACCATCTTTGGGGGACATTTAATTGGATACTTACTAGGTGAATATGCCAGAACCTTCTCAATTTTATTATTATTATTATTATTATTATTATTATTATTATTATTATTTTATGCATGCTACCTGGAGGGGTTAGGTATATAACTTTCCCAGCTAATTTATAAAAATAATTTGAGTTTTTAGTGACAGCCCCCCAGCCTTCACAGTTTATGGCCAAGTGTAGCCTGATTGGGAGGGTAATTTTGACTAGTAACCAAGGAGACTTATTCCATACTCATGACCAGGGCTCTCTGTAAAATCTCTAACCCCTTTTCTGTTAATGGCCAGGTGTAGTCAGATTGGGAGGGTAATTTTGACTAGTAACCAAGGAGACTCATGACCAAGGCTGTTCATAAAGATCCCTAACCCCTTTTCAGTTACTTTATGGCCAAGTGTAGAGATTGGAAAGGTAATTTTGACTAGTAACCAAGGAGACTCATGACCAAGGCTGTTTGTAAAGATCCCTAACCCCTTTTCAGTTACTTTATGGCCAAGTGTAGTCATATTGGAAGGGTAATTTTGACTAGTAACCAAGGAGACTCATGACCAAGGCTTTTCTTAAAGATCCCTAACCCCTTTTCAGTTGCTATTTGGCCAGGTGTAGTCAGATTAAATCATTCCATAACTAAGGTTCATAAAATTCCATGCAAAGACTATGTAAAGATTCCTAACTCCCTTTTAGTTACTTTATGGCTGTGTAGTCAGATTGAGATGGTAATTTGGGCTAGTAACCAAGGAGACTCATTCTTTAACTAAGGCTAAAATTCCATGCTAGAATAATGTAAAGATCCTTATGCCTTTTTTCAGTTAATTTATGGCCAAGTGTAGAGATTGGAAAAGTAATTTTGACTATTAACCAAGGAGACTCATGACCAATGCTCTTTATATACTGTATTTCTGACCCTTTTATTCAGTTACTTCTTGGCCAAGTGTTGTCAGATTGGAAAGGTAATTTTGACTAGTAACCAAGGAGACTCATTCCCTAAGACTCAAATTTCATGCAACAACTTTCCAAAGATCCCTAACTCCTTTTCAGTTAATGCCAGGTGTAGTCAGATTGATGCTTTTGATGCATATTTTGACTAGTAACCAAGGAGACTCATTCCCTAACCAAGGCTCAAATTCCATGCAGCAACTATTCAGAGATCTCTAACTCCTTTTCAGTCAGTGGTTGGCCAGGTGTAGCTAGATTGGAAAGATAATTTTGACTAGTAACCAAGGAGACTCATGACCAAGGCCCTGTGTAATGATCCCTAGCCTGATTTCAGTTACTTTATGGACAAGTGTAGTCAGATTGGGAGGGTAATTTTGACTAGTAACCAAGGAGACACAACCAAGGCCCTACGTATTGATCCTTAGCCTAATTTCCGTTACTTTTTGGCTAAGTGTAGGCAGATAGGAATGGTAATTTTGACTAGTAACCAAGGAGACTCATTCCCTAACTAAGGCTAGTATTCCATACAGGAACTATGTAAAGATCCCTCACCCCTTTTCAATAAGCTGATGGCAAGTAGTAGTCAGATTGATGGTAATTTTGACTAGTAACCAAGGAGACTCATTCCTTACTCATGACCAAGGAGGCTCTTCATAATTTTCAGTTAGTTTATGGCAAAGCTGTCAGATTTGGGGGTAATTCTGGCTAGTAACCAAGGAGACTCATTCTTGACTCATGACCAAGGCTTTGTAAAGATCCCTAGCCCCTTTTCAGTTAATTGATGGCCAGGTGTAGTCAGATTGGGAGGGCAGTTTTGACTAATAACCAAGGAGACTGTCACAATAGCTTTGCCCAGGTGTTCATTCCTTTGTATATTATTTCACATAGCGCATTGGCAGAAAAAAAGCAATGGTATGGCTGTACATTCATCCCATAGCACTTCTTTGTGACTAGCATCATGTTCTAGTGTTTATCTGATAACAATTCAGCATTCAGGATGGAGAGATGGCAATTTTAGGCCAAGGTAGAGTAAAAGCAAGCTAGTAACCAAGGAGACTCATTGCACTTGTTCAGGACTAGCATCAAATTTTAGTTGTAAATTGGAATAGTAACCAAGGAGACTCATCCCTGACTCAAAACCACAGCTCGTCAGATGCAACCACATCTTCGTATTTTGTGTGGGAGTGACCAGTCAGATTTTAGTAGTTGTAAATTGGAATAGTAACCAAGGAGACTCATTCCTAACTCATAACTACAGCTCGTCAAATGCAAACACATCTTGGTATTCTTTTGCAGGAGTGACTGATTCAGAAGTGGCTATAGGTATAAAAACAACTTTCACTTTGAATACCTGGCTGTAACAGTTATATTAGAATATGATGCTATGCCCTTCTTTTTTGGTTTAAAATATCATAGCATCATGAATTTTGAATTGTAACTGTAGATGAGTAGAATGTTGCTAGTCATGAAGAAGTGCTGTGGAAAGGGTACTCTATAGCATTACCTTGTTCTGCCACTGAACTGTGTGAGATGGACTGCGTAAGGCAAAATATAGGCCAAGTAGAAGGTAGAAGTAGTGCTATATACTGTATAACTGTCTACTCTAAATGTGAATAATTTGTATTATATTCCTACAATCATTGCAGTGGTGTTCCTGTGGCGGCCTTGGGTTCGTGTGGGTGTAAGTGAAGTACAAGAAAGCTGGGTTCCAGAGAGATGGCAGCGTGATGGCGGTTCAAGAGGAGTGAAGGGAGACTGCCTGGAGAACTCAGAGTAGCAGAGGGGCCACGACTGCTTGGAGAGGTTGAAATCTGTTGTGATGGGTATAGTACTGTCTCTTGTTTGATTTTCCTGTCTCTCGTCTTTGTCCCTCTTGTCTCTCTCTCTCTCTCATGTTTGTCTCTCATGTCTGTCTGTCTTATCTGTCTCTTTTCTGTCTTTCTCTTTTCTGTCACTCCTGTTTGTCTGTTAGTGTAGGCAGGTAACTATGGAGGGTTGAATTGAGCAAGGACACTCATTCTTACATTATAGCCAAGGATGAGATGGAGGGATGGAGTGGAGAGATGGGAGGGGGTTAGTTGGAGGGATGGAGAGTAGATACAAGTAGATATGGGAGAGAATGTGTGTAAGAGGAAGGAGTGTGGGTAGATATGGTGGAGGGAGAGTGTGAGGTGGAGGGATGGAGATGAGAGGGGGGGGTGAGTTGGAGGGATGGCAGAGGACAGGACAGTGTGGAGGATATTTGTGGCCACACCTTACAGGATTAAGATGTCTGGCAATAGATAGATTAGATAGATATATAACTGAATTTCCATCAAGCACACTGTATTGATGTGGGAGTGGTAATGTCCAGTGAAAACATATAGTAACCAAGGAGACTCATTCCTACCTCCATAACTATAAAATTAATGAAACTGTAATCAATTAAGTACTAAATTTGTGAGAATGGGCCAGTTCCATCAGGTGAAGGACAGACTACAGTATAGCTAAGTGGCAAGATTATTTTTTCCTTGGTTAAGAAATCTAAGTGAGATGGAAGCACCGATTTTAGCCCATAAATTGGTATAGCTTTTTGTCCTTTTGTGGAGGGATACAGCTTAATGCCAGATTGACATTACCTTGCCTGTACACCTTTCCCATAGCCCAGAGGTCAGCAACCCTTAAAGCTACAAGAGCCATTTGTTTTAAAGTTTCATAAAAATGTAGTACTCTTGGAGCCGCAATACAAAAAATTCTGAAACTGAAATCTGCAGTATTCTAAACAAAACATTACGGTGATACTGTTTGATCTACTTGTAGTATAGATCTTTTGTTTCATAAAAATGTAGTACTCTTGGAGCCGCAATACAGAAAATTCTCATAAACCGAAATCTGCAGTATTCTAAATCTAAACAAAACATTACGGTGATATTGTTTGATCTGCTTATAGTATAGATCTTATCAAAGCTGAATGGAAAATCTAATGTTGCCTTGCATGTGTAATATGATGCCTTTGTTCTGAAAGAATAAATGGTTATTTATGAAGCTCCTGGAGCCACAAAAGTGTCCTAAGAGCCGCGTGCGGCTTCTGAGCCGCAGGTTGCCGACCTCTGCCATAGCCCTTCTTTAGCATAATTAACAAGTCATTTAGATACAGGTGTTAGAGCAGTTAACAGACTATACAGTAGACTATGCAAGAAAGATTAGGGAACAGTTGGTACGTTATGACCTAAGTTTTATCCAGTGTGGGTGAAGGCATTGGTAAAGTATATATCTACAGAGGTGCAGTCATAGAAATTTACTGTCCATTGCATTGGGCATGTGGAGAGAATGAAGGATGGCAACTGGATGCAGCGGGGGAGAGGTGTGAGTGTTGAGGGTAGAGTTAAGGGGTAGATTGAGATGGTTTTGGGAGGAAGGATGGGGCTGGAGTGTATTGGTGTTGTGATGAGAAGGGGGTAGACTGAGATAGTTTGGGAGGAAGGATGGGACTGGAGTGTAGTGGTGTTGTGATTAGGAGGGGTAGAGTGAGATGGTTTGGGCATGTGGAGAGGATGGGGGATGACATTTGGGTGTGGAGGGTGAGAGGTGTGAACATGGAGGGTAAAGTTGAGAGGCAGACTGAAAGACCTGGTATGAAGTCAGTGTCCTCAGGGATAAAGGGCTGGACAGAGAAGCTGCTAGAGATCAAGCAGCATGGAGAACTGCCATTAGGTGATCAAGGCTGATGTATGGAAGCATCTTGGAGTTTTTATAAATGAATGAATGAAGGAAATAAGTTCCCTTTCCCCACTCCATTAGGCAGGTAAAGATGTTGAGGTATAAATGTAAGTGCTTCCTCTATTATTTCTTTCCCTGTCCTTCCTTTCTGCACCCTTCCTCACTCCAGCATTAGGTGGAAAAGATCAGGATGAAGGAAAATGATGATTGTTCCTAGCTAGTTTGCTGTTTGCATTTGCCTAACTTGAATAGGGAAGTAGCATTATACTGTATAGGAATAAATGCATTGGTTACTAGGCATATTTGGGTGTTAACATATTTCACTGAGAAACTTACTTACTAGAGCCCTTAACTCAGTTGTGGGTTCATGCTTATCTGGATATGAATCTAGGAGACTTCATGCTAAAATTCCCCTTCTGCAGTCCACCATCCTCCTCCTGAGAGATAGGTACATATGTGTATGGCAAGAATATTAACTGATAGACTCCTTGAAATGGCTGGTTTGATACAGCCTTCAGTATGTTCTTCAGCCTAAGATTTAACTAGTGTTGATGGTTGAGGTAGCACTGGCATTGTAGTTCAAGGGTGGAGTTGTAAAGCATGTTTGTACTTTAGGGCAGTATGACGAGGGCAGCTTGATGGCAGAGGAGGCCACCCCTGCTGTGTTGGGTGTCTGGTGGTAGACATCCACCACCACCACCACCACCACCACCACCACCAGTGATGAAGGGGAGCAACTTGGCTGGATACTACAAGATGAGTACATTTAAATATGTTATACATATTCACTTAGGTGCCAGTCTGTTGAAATAACCATTGATGGGCCAGTGGAGTGTTTCATACATAACGTATAGTTTTCTATAAATCTTGCTGTGGTGCTGCTTTTGTTAATTGCCAGTTGGTTGCAGAACTGGCCTCAGTAGGTGTTAGTCAAAATGCACTGCAACTTGTGCTTAAATAGCTGAGGAAGCTAAAGTTGCAAGAATCATGCAGAACATTAAAAACTCAATTTTGCTAAGTGGAATTATTTGCAGTAAGTGTGCTGCAGTTAAATTGGCAGTGCTAACAACCATATCCCAGGAAATGATCACTGCCACCCCTTGTGCCTTAGGTTTCATTCTTAACTTTTCCATATAGTTTTAAGTCTTTGGAGACTTGCAACAGAAGACAGATAGCCATTATTACCCCATCAGTAAATAAAATATCCCCAGAGCTGGATAAAACCATTGGCTGTGGCAGGAGTGAATTAACACACAACAGGAAGCTCCCTGACATCTCTTCTGTAATGATTTATTTTAGGGGTTAAACTTAAGTCAGTTGGAGACCCCTGCATTCAAAAGGAAGCTCCCTAACACCTCTTCCTTAGCTATTTATCTAGGGAAATCAGTGGTGTGATAGTAAAGCCTTGTCTTATATGCAGATTTCTAAGTTCCATTGGTACTTGTTCTTCTCTCAAATGCCTTGATTTTATTTTTAATGGAGAGTAACAGTTGGGTGCGGAAGGTGATAAGTGGCAAGGTTGAGGGTAGGGGTGAGAGGCAGACTGAAAAGACCTGGGAAGAGGCCATAGGGTGTGACCTCAGGGCTAGGACTGAATAGGGAGGCTGCCAGAGATTGAGCAGTGTGGAGAGCTGCTATTAAGTTATGAAAACCGACGCATTCAAGCATGTTGGAGCCTTTATAAACGATATGATAGCAGTATTTCCAGAGTCTATATAAACGATACGATAGCAATATTTCCAGAGTCTATATAAACGATACGATAGCTGTATTTCCAGAGTCTATATAAACGATACGATAGCTGTATTTCCAGAGTCTATATAAACGATACGATAGCTGTATTTCCAGAGTCTATATAAACGATACGATAGCTGTATTTCCAGAGTCTATATAAACGATACGATAGCTGTATTTCCAGAGTCTATATAAACGATACGATAGCTGTATTTCCAGAGTCTATATAAACGATACGATAGCTGTATTTCCAGAGTCTATATAAACGATACGATAGCTGTATTTCCAGAGTCTATATAAACGATACGATAGCTGTATTTCCAGAGTCTATATAAACGATACGATAGCTGTATTTCCAGAGTCTATATAAACGATACGATAGCTGTATTTCCAGAGTCTATATAAACGATACGATAGCAATATTTCCAGAGTCTATATAAACGATACGATAGCTGTATTTCCAGAGTCTATATAAACGATACGATAGCTGTATTTCCAGAGTCTATATAAATGATACGATAGCTGTATTTCCAGTCTATATAAATGATACGATAGCTGTATTTCCAGAGTCTATATAAACGATACGATAGCTGTATTTCCAGAGTCTATATAAACGATACGATAGCTGTATTTCCAGAGTCTATATAAACGATACGATAGCTGTATTTCCAGAGTCTATATAAACGATACGATAGCAATATTTCCAGAGTCTATATAAATGATACGATAGCTGTATTTCCAGAGTCTGTATAAACGATACGATAGCAATATTTCCAGAGTCTATATAAATGATACGATAGCAATATTTCCAGTCTATTAATCCTGTATTTTTTGAACTGAAGATGTAGCCTTATTAACCCCATCAGAGCTGTAAGTCCTCCCTGAGTTTTAAAATGCCTGGTGGTGGCAAGAATAAAACAATAAATCAACAAGGAAGAGGTGTTAGGGGAGGTGCTTCAAGAGTACCAGCCCCTGAGTTGTAAAAATTGCCAAGTAGTAGCAAGAATAAAACCAAAAATAAATCACTAAGGAAGAGATGTTGGGGGAGTCAGGGAATTGGAAGTACTGGGTAAGTTTGAATTAATCTGACTTATTTTTTTTTACAAAATGCCTGCGTCTTTCTCCTTCTGCCTGTGTCTTTCTCCTTCTGCCTGCATCTTTCTCCCTCTGCCTGCCTGCGTCTTTCTCCTTCTGCCTGCGTCTTTCTCCTTCTGCCTGCGTCTTTCTCCTTCTGCCTGCGTCTTTCTCCTTCTGCCTGCGTCTTTCTCCTTCTGCCTGTGTCTTTCTCCTTCTGCCTGTGTCTTTCTCCTTCTGCCTGTGTCTTTCTCCTTCTGCCTGTGTCTTTCTCCTTCTGCCTGTGTCTTTCTCCTTCTGCCTGCGTCTTTCTCCTTCTGCCATAGTCTTTCTCCTTCTGCCTGTGTCTTTCTCCTTCTGCCTGTGTCTTTCTCCTTCTGCCTGTGTCTTTCTCCTTCTGCCTGTGTCTTTCTCCTTCTGCCTGTGTCTTTCTCCTTCTGCCTGTGACTTCTTTTCCTTTTACCAGTGACTGTATCTCCTTTCTCTCCCCTTCCTGTCCTCTCTCTACTGGTCCACCTTTTCTTGATAGTTCCATAATTCTTTTGGCCCTACATTTCCCCCTACTATCAGGCTAGACATTTGGTATTATGCCATGGATAGTTTAAGGCCCTGCCATTAACACTGCCCCATCCTTCCTTCCTCCCTATCCTCCCCTTCCTCCCTATCCTCCCCTTCCTCCCTATCCTCCCCTTCCTCCCTATCCTCCCCTTCCTCCCTATCCTGCCTTCCTCCTTGTGCATTAACACCAAACTGTTTCATGGCCAAAGCTGCTTCCATGCCAGTCTTGGTGCCATGTAGCCAGTGTGACTTGGTGCTGGTTCCCTGGTGCTGGTTCATTGGTGCTTCCTACTGTGACATGCTCTTAAATGCAGTGGCCAGGCATCTTGCACTGAATGGTTCCCTTACTTTGTTCATTTCTTGTTTGGGAAGATTTTTTTGAACTGTAGTAGCTTCCTCATGTAATGCAGACTTTGAAATAGTCTCCAGAATTACTTCAGTAGATATAGATAAATAGATATATGTAGATGGATAAAGCACTCAGGGAGTATTTGTGAATTATCTTTAGGTGTATTAGCAGTGGTTACAGTTTCTGCCATTTTTCTAAATCTGGCCATCGTCTAAGTCGTTCAGTGGGTTAAGGTGGTGGTGTCTGATGCTTTGAATGTGTCAGGTGGTTGTGCTGCTGTGTTTACTGTAGGTGCCTGGTGGTGTAGTGGGTTAAGGTGGTTGGCTGATGCTTTGAATGTGTCAGGTGGTTGTGCTGCTGTGTTTACTGTAGGTGCCTGGTGGTGTAGTGGGTTAAGGTGGTGTTGGCTGATGCTTTGTGTCAGGTGGTTGTGCTGCTGTGTTTACTGTAGGTGCCTGGTGGTGTAGTGGGTTAAGGTGGTGTTGGCTGATGCTTTGAATGTGTCAGGTGGTTGTGCTGCTGTGTTTACTGTAGGTGCCTGGTGGTGTAGTGGGTTAAGGTGGTGTTGGCTGATGCTTTGAATGTGTCAGGTGGTTGTGCTGCTGTGTTTACTGTAGGTGCCTGGTGGTGTAGTGGGTTAAGGTGGTGTTGGCTGATGGAATGTCAGGTGGTTGTGCTGCTGTGTTTACTGTAGGTGCCTGGTGGTGTAGTGGGTTAAGGTGGTGTTGGCTGATGCTTTGAGTCAGGTGGTTGTGCTGCTGTGTTTACTGTAGGTGCCTGGTGGTGTAGTGGGTTAAGGTGGTCCAGCCAGATGTGCTTTGGAATATTAATAGGTCTGTTCACCTGTGGCAAAGCTAACAGGTCTAGAAGTGGTACTTTTTTTCTCTCTCCAAGGAAAGTGTAAATATCTGCTCTTGGAGAACTTTGAGTGATTTTATGAAATACAAAGCTGCTCAGCCTGAACTTTTGTTGGTTTATCATGTCAGCCATTGCCTAAGCTGACTATTGGGTGCATTTCAGGTTGACTTTAAGGAAGCATTGTAGTGGCTTATGAAATACAAAGTTGCTCAGCTTGAAATTTTGATTTGATTTGATAGGTCAGCTGTTGCATCAGCTGATTATTAAACAGTTGTCAGTTTTGGCCATAAGGAGGCATTTTAATACAAGTTTCACATTCTGAGTTTGAAAGAGAAACTTAAATATTGACTGCAGTCTGTGCAGATAGGCTCTTGTTGTTTAGGTACAGAATTTAAACTTGTGATCTTGAGTTTAGGTAATCCAGTTGGCTGGTGTTTGAAGGTTAGGTGTGTGTGTGTGTGTGTGTGTGTGTGTGTGTGTGATTAGGTCAGTGGGTGTAGGTGTAGAGTAGGTTAGTGGGTGTTGTAGGTTAGGTCAGTGGGTGTTGGTGTAGATAAAAGCACAGCTAATGTGTTGTTGTATTTGCAGGAAACAGATGGCGTCCAACAAGATCTATGAAGATATCAAGATGGCAAGATGAAGCCAGCTGGGTAAAGAAGCCAGCTGGGTAGTGGAATATGCTATTGGTAATGTGTTAAAACTGCATCTCAATCATTTTGCTTTAACTTGGCCTTAAAATACCTTGCTAGTCACGAAGAAGTGCTGTGGAAAGGTTTCAACGACCTAAAATTACCATCTTTGAATCGTGTTTAGCTATACTGTATTAGATCAAAATTAGTGATCTTAGTCATGCAGTGCTGTGGAAAGGTTGTAGAGCCAGTGATTGTGTCTTTGCTACTGAACTAAGTTAAGTCAGCTGTCAAAGGATATGTCTTGGCCAAGTTTAAGTGAAAGAACTGTAGTTGTGTGTACAGAAAGTCCTCGTTTATGCTAGTCATGAAGAAGTGCTGTTTTCCTGTACGTTAAATCCAAGTAATTGTCATTGTGTTCCCTGGCTGGTTTATATGGTAGTGCTGAAGTGATGTATTTTGTGGCCAGGAGAACAGGAACATGTTGGTCTGCTGGCTGAATTGGCCCTTATCCTGTAGTCCACCATTTTCCTTTATGGGATGATAGGGAGGTATTAGACTAGTAACCAAGGAGACTCGTGTACTCCACCATCCTTGGAGGATAAGGGAGGGCATTGGGGCATGTTTTGTTTGATGGCATTGTGAATTGAAGTACGTTGTTGATCAACCCCAGTCTGCCTGGCCAAGCAGACCCATCAACCACAGGCAAGCAACAGCCTTGCCACCTCATTTAGTGAACCAGTGTTCCCCTGTGGCAGACAGAGCCCTGCAACGGCAAGGTGCGTTGAATAGTGTGGAGGTTTGGTTCCTGGATGGATGCTGCATTTGCATAATCCAGTTAACGTGAGCACCATAGCAGGCCCCACATCACCCCATTATTTGGTGATATGGTTACCACCCAACATTGTAAATGGTTTCCTGGGCTGCAGGAAACCATTAGGCCTGTCACCTGGTGTAGAACCACATGAAGTGGAAAGAAGAGAAAAAGTGACAGGAAGGAAAGGGAGAAGTAGGGAGTGAGGACAAACAGAGTGATAAAGTTGAAGGAAGAATAGTTAGTACTACAGTGCAACCTCAAATATTTGCAAACCTCTAAAGTTCAATTGCCATAATTTATGAAAAATGTCATTTTTATTTCCCAAACTTAGCTCAGAAATAACCAGAGACTATTAAAAAAAAAAACATTCTTAGTTACACCCATCTGGTACTGATGACCTCACCATAAAGTGTGTGGTCACCCATAATAATAATAATTTCCTTTCCTCCTCTTGGGTAAGCTCTTTATTATTTGAGTCAGTTTTATCATATCCAAATTTGACCATAATTGTGGCTTCAAACAGGTGTCCTGGCTTTACCAATTAGTGCAGTGCTGGGAACAAAACTGATGCAGTATAAGAATGCAGCCACAAGTACTTAGTGTGTGTGTTGTGAAATGATTGGTGATGGAAACTACCATGTATGACAAATTTGACAGTTCTCAGTGCTGTACCAACTGAAACTAGAGTAAATAACTCATTGCAGGTGTTGTCAAAGATAGCGGTGGTGGTAAACCTGACAGTGTATGACATTACAAAGCAGTGTGATAAGGTTTTTAAGTTTTTGAGTGGAATTATGGTAAATATTCCTTTATCACACAACACCATGCAACACCACTTGTCAGACGTCAACTGATTTTATTCACTTTTGACTGAAGCATGATTGTTGGTAGGCAGCAGTCTTAGTGTAATTCTAATAGATCATTTGCATCACAGTTAAACCACTGTGCAATCTATTTTTGAGCAGATATAAACCACCATCATCATCCATTATTTTTCACACACACACACACACACACACACATGTACTTAAGTATTTCATCACTGAGATTGCAATATTTCTGCAAGATTATAGTAATGCAGACTGGCAGTAATTGTACATATCATAAAATATCATAAAATAAACTGTGTAATCAGTGCACAATATGTGAAGTGTAGCATCACGTATGGGTTGGTTATATGGTTACCACCCAGCATTGTAAATGGTTTTCTGGCTTACAGGAAACCATTAGGCATTTACTCAATGTAAAGCCACCTGAAAAGGAAGGAGTAATAAAAATTGACAGGAAAGATGTGAGAAATAGGGAGAGAGGAGGACAGAAACAAAAGTAATGGAGATAGTGGGCAGTGCTACATCAAGGAGTGGATGGTGGTTGCTGAAAGATGTAAATATTCATGTTCAGTACTGTAGTTTTTACGTAAATAAATGAATGCATAATTACTGTCCCTTGCAACTTACTGATTGATGTTAAATATGAATAGAACTGCTAAGTGTTTTAGAACAAGGGGACATACACAAGATGAGGAAAGGAAATGTGAAAGAATCACTTCATGGTTTGTAGCGATTATTGTACTGATCCTTGAGTTAAGAGATGAGATAAATGGTAGTGTTAACAATGGAAAATAGGATGCCTGAAGCCAGCTAGTTAGCCCAGACAACAAAGCTTGTGTCAAAAGCATGTCTAAACCATGAGAATTAAGACAGCCACAGAAATGCTTTATTAAAAGTTCAAATTTTTCAAAAGTATCAAAAGGACACAAGAACTTCGAATTTAAGAGGTTGCACTGTATATCAAGTGAGTGGATGATCAGTCACCTACCACCTGCAGGACTAGTAACCAAGGAGACACATGAAAGCAAGCCTCCTGTACCTGTAAAGTGTATTGGTATAGCACATTGATATGACTAGTAGCCATAACCAAGGAGACTGCCACCTCATGAAGGCAACTTTCTCCATTGTCTGTTAAATTTGTTATAGCATGTTATCAAACCTGACAGATCCCTGTTCCCTTTTGTCTCAGTTGATGGCAGTGTGTTGTGTGATTGGAGGGTTGATACGACTAGTAACCAAGGGTGATGGTATCTAGGGCTGGTGGTGGTACTGTCAAAGCTGAGGGAGTGTGGCCATGTGTGGATTACCACTAGGGTGTGGGAAGGAATTACAACTTGTTCAGTGTTGGTGAGAGGCTGTGTATGTGGTGTTAGAGGTAGACTGTGAAAAATGCTGACATGGTGTGTGCAGTGTGTGGGGGGGAGCATATGGAGATTTCAGGCATGAAAGGATTAGTCTTGCTGTTTAGTGTGTAGAGGATTTTTTTATTTTTTATTTTGAGGAGATGCTATGTGCTGGAGGTGGAGCTGGTGTTAGCTGTGTGGCTAGGATAAGGAGTGGCTGGAGGAAGTTCAGGGAGCTGTTGCCTCCTGACATTGAGAGGGCTCTCCCTCAGTGCTAAGGGATCTTTGTATGTGGCATGTGAGACCTGGGCAGTGAAGGATGAGGATGTTCATAGGCTTAAACATACAGTAATGACAATGATTAGATTTGTTTGTAGTGCATCCTTGAATGACAGGCCTTGGGAAGGGTGTTAGGACTGCAGTTGAAGAGTTGAGAAGAAGAATGGGACTTGAATGTATTGATGTAGTGATGAGGAGGGGTAGGTTGAGATGGTATGGACATGTGGAGAGGATGGAGGGTGAGAGCTGTGATTGTTTAGGGTCGAGTTGTTCGAGGCAGACTAAGAAAGACCTGGGATGAAGTCAGAGTGAGACCTCAGGGATAAGGGACTGGACAGGGAGACTGCCAGAGATCAAGTAGTATGGAGAGATGCCATTAGGTGACCAAGGCTAACTTATGCAGGCATGTTGAAGCCTTTGTAAGCGATAGGAAAATAAACGAAGTAACCAAGGAGACTGTCATACCTCATAGTTAAGGACCATCAAACAATGCAACCCCTCTCCCACCCCTCTCCATTTTTATGTTGATAAGTGTTTCTGTAAAGCTTAGTCAGGGTGCAGACTTTGCCATTACCAGTTGTATGGTGGGAATACTGTTAGTTTAGGCCATACCTGTGGCTAAACGAGGACATCTGTATATGCACTGTACAGTATTTGTGGATGTGGGAGCATCTCTTGGCCAGTCAGTCAGACCATATGATTTTTCAGCAGAACTTCACTCGTGTAGATTTTAATATATTAGCAGCCCTTCATGATCCCACATCCATTACTTATATATTTATATGTGCTGACCATATTTTCTTTATTCCAATAAATGCATCTTTAATGTATATGCTTCTTTATTATAAATGTTTCAATATTTTGTGTAGTGGAGTAGAGTTTATCGCCTTTTAAGACTAAGGAAAAACAGCTGGATTTTGACAAGACAGTCTTATAATTTCCGATATTTGAGAGGTAGTAAAATTAATTGTGCTTTTTAAATCTAACGTCAGTTGCTTTGCCAATGAGTGAAATATTGCTTCAACTTTAAAAATACTAAACACATAACCAAAGAACTGCAGCTAAAAAATAAATAAATGCATGCTCCTGGTGCAGGCCAAAAATTATTTGAAACATCTCGACATATTGCATCAGTGGCACATAGTGATGCAGGTTGCCAATTTTTATTCCATCTGACTACAACTGTTGCATGTTTATCTCATTTGTACTGCTGTGTCAATGGTCACTGCCCCTCCGAAACGTCTGCTTGCATCCTTCCACCACCCTGGCGGGTGCGTAGCACCTGTCTAGCAGCAAACTCTCATCCCTTTTCTGTCCAGCTATCAAATGCAGGAGTTAACCTTCATGTACGCAATAGGTCAACTCTGGAACTGCTTTTCACTCTTCCTACTGCCTATGACCCTCCAGTCTTTTTAATGCTGTGTCCAGGCATCTCAAGATGAACGATCTTGAATTTGGCCCTTAACTTAGTTTTTTGTTGGAGGGAACAGTCGTTCAGGTTTTCTAGCATTTGGTTCCCTCTTCCCTGCATAAAATAATGATTTAAATTGTTGTGGGAACAACATTGCCTAAAAATTACCTGCTGTAGTGTTCATCTGTCATGTTGGACTAAAAGACCTGTTGCCTGGGTCTGAATGGCTTGGTAGGCCAGGAGCAGCAGTACTGATTTTATACATACAGTACTTTATTAGTTGCCTACTTGCACCAGACCATGAGCAATAGATTTAAACTTCAGCCAGTCTTGGTTAAGATGTGTGTCTGTTTATGACCAAGAAATTAACAAGGGTTATATAAACTGTAGAAGCCAATTCATAAGTAACCTTGTAATTTTTTAGAAGTGCTATTCCAAGGTTTTTTAAGGGAACAAAGTCTTAAAAGGCGAGAAATATTACTTCATTGCTTTTACAAATATGTGGCCATATTACTTTTTTTTTTTTTTTTTTTTTCAAAGATCTGTTATTGGTAGGTAGGTTATGGTAACATTTCATGAGTTTAGTAAGAAATCATATGTCATTTGGTTGTCTATGCTCCATGAATTAGATATGGGAGACTGAGGGATGCAGTGGGAGAGAATTAACTAGGAGTGTATGTGAGTGAGGTAGGAGGGGAGACCAAGGATGAGATGGAGGGCTGGAGTGAGAGACTAACGGCCAATTCACACTATACGGTTCGTCTTCGTAGGGTTACGGTTCATTTGCTATGTCACTGTTCACACTATATGTCCATGATCTCGTCAGTCTGCGTGCAGCTGTGGCTCCGACAAGAAGCCTCGGAAATTAGTGTAAAGCAGCTTGCTGCAACTTTCAATTTTGCACAACTACTGAGGTGACAATGCCACTGATGTTACAACCATGAATGTCATGAACAATGCAAGCTCTTTAGTAGACATAACTAGACAGGGAGGAAATGCTCCACAAGGTGCATTCCTTGTAAAAGAAATTTAAAAGATTCTTGAAGTCCCACTGGTTCTCTTCCATGGAATTTAAAAGATTCTTGAAGTGCCACTGGTTTTCTTCCATGGGCGTATAGAGGGTTGAGAGAGAACCTACCAATGGTTATGAACAGGATGTTGGGAGAACCTGTGAATGGTAATGGATAGGGTGTTAAGAGATACCCTATGAATGATAATGAATAGGATGAAGGATAAAATGCTATTTGTCACACTGTTAAAATAAAATAGTGAAATATTTAAATATCTTACCCAATTTTTCCAATCCCTCTCCTATTAATTTCCATATTTTTTCTTTCATATGGTTATCGTTGTATTTTCTGTTGCCCCTGTCATATAGTTCCTCGTAGCCTCTGACCAGTTCTAATAACTTCTCGTCACTCATGACTACTTATAGTACTGTTCACGGCCAAAAGCAGTGACAGGCTAAAGTTGTCCTCTGTTGTCTGTAAACACACCGTGACTGATACGTATTGATGTTCACACTGATTGGTGGAGGTACGGAGCGTTTCCATACGTATACGTTTCGTTCGTTAGAGATTTCTTCCAAACGTAGGCGATCCATACGAGTGAAAGCCGCACGAAAGATGAACAATAAACGGAAAATATAGTGTGAACAGCCCCATTGATTTCGATAAAATAATTAACGTACGAAAGCCGTACGGAGACGAACCGTGTAGTGTGAATCGGCCCTAATGTGTGAGGTGGAGGGGGGGGGAGAGGGAAACTGAGGGATTGAGTAGAGGATGTTGTAAATTGAAATGGGAAGGAGAGGGAAACTAACTAGGAGTGTATGTGAGTAAGGTGGATGTGGGGTAAGAGGGAGGGGGAGACTGAGGATGAGATGGAGGGATGAGTGGAGGTATATAGGAGAGGAGGGTGTAAGTTGGGGGTGGAGTATGAGAGTGAGGTGGAAGGATGGAATAGAGGTATGAGAGGGAGGTGTAAGTGTGGGGGATGGAGAGAGAGACTAAGTAGGGGTTTGTGAGAGTGAGGTGGAGGTGGGGAAAGTGGCAGGGGGAGACTGAGGATGAGATGGAGGGATGGAGTGGAGAGGTGCATGAGAGAGGAGGGTGTAGGAAGATTCTGAGAGTGTATGTGAGTGAGGTGGAGACTGAGGATGAGATGGAGGGATGGAGTGGAGAGGTGCATGAGAGAGGAGGGTGTAGGAAGATTCTGAGAGTGTATGTGAGTGAGGTGGAGACTGAGGATGAGATGGAGGGATGGAGTGGAGAGGTGCATGAGAGAGGAGGGTGTAGGAAGATTCTGAGAGTGTATGTGAGTGAGGTGGAGACTGAGGATGAGATGGAGGGATGGAGTGGAGAGGTGCATGAGAGAGGAGGGTGTAGGAAGATTCTGAGAGTGGATGTGAGTGAGGTGGAGACTGAGGATGAGATGGAGGGATGGAGTGGAGAGATATATGAGAGGGGGTCTAAGTTGGGGGCATGGAGAGTAGGAAACATAATCAGGAGGGTGTATGTGAGTGAGGTGGAGGGAGAGGCAGGGGGTGTAATCTGCGGGGCGGGCAGGTAGATGGTAGTGGACAGGGAGGAGATATGTACCCTCACAGGATGAAGGTGTCAGGCTATAGGTAGATATAGCATGTCCACACTTTCACATTGTTATAGTAATATGGCCAT
Organism: Coenobita brevimanus; assembly: GCF_032717465.1. Lineage (NCBI taxonomy): Eukaryota > Metazoa > Arthropoda > Malacostraca > Decapoda > Coenobitidae > Coenobita > Coenobita brevimanus. The sequence goes on from NW_027643535.1 coordinate 53,512, forward strand.
TATGTTTGTAGTTTTATTTGTTTGCTTGAGATTATACTCTGAACTTTAGCTTGGCCTAAAATTATAAATCTTTCCAGCCTGAATTATGAGTTGTAACTTTCTTAAAACAGGATAGTAGGCACAGTGTGAAAAGGATTATGAGTAATAGCATTGCCTTTCTGTGCCTCGAGTTACTCTTATGTGACACAGCTGGAAAAGACTGAGAAATTGGGCCAAGTTAGTGAAGAGTAAATATTGTTCAGTGGAATGTGATTTTGTTGTTATTTAACATGCATCACAACCCAGTCCATGTTGGTATTTTTGAACCTCTTCAGTACTGTTTACATCATTTCTCAGTGTATTGTAGCTGTGTCCCAGATGATTGTATTCTTGCTGCTGCCAGACGATTTTACTCAGCTTAGGAAGGGGGTCTGATACTGAAGGGAGGCTATGTCTCCTCCAGTATGAGATCGCACTCCAAGCTGAATAAAATCGTGTGGCATCAGCAGGAATAAAATGTCCTCATACTGAAGGGGTTAATTGGCTCATGTCTTTTGTATACTGTATGTCATGTTGATTAATGGTCCAATTGCTTCCGTTTTAACATGCCTTAGCAAACACAACGTTGCGTGGTGCACACCGTGTTTAGCAATGCATGTTAAGTAGCCCTTTTGATCACTCTGTTGTATGCCATGTGTTCTTGTATAGCTCTGCCTGGCATTAGCTGGGCAGAGCAATACAAGACATGGCATCTACACAGTGATTTGAAGGGCACGGTCTTGGAAGCATCTTGGGGTAGGGCGCAGAACCTATCTCGATAAATCGGCCACGAAAATACGGACTGGCAACCCTCCCTTAGGGTTCCCAGTCCTTATTTCTCTGGCCGATTTATCGAGATAGTTTTTTTTTTCACCTTCTTCACTTAAATGTATCTTAGTGGAAATAAAACCAATGTATTTACCTTGTCTTTATTATATATACATATACCTTTTTTGTATATTACTTATATATGTATAGTACTTATATATGTATAGTACTTATATATGTATAGTACTTATATATGTATAGTACTTATATATGTATAGTACTTATATATGTATAGTACTTATTATATGTATAGTACTTTGAAAAATATCAGAAAGAGAATACCAATAGACATGAATAGTATGAAGGAGACATCACTTCATACTATTCATGTCTATTGGTATTCTTTTTCTGATATTTTTCAAAGTACTATACATATAATAAGTACTATACATATATAAGTAACTTATAACATATTCAAACTTTAGCACTTAGAACTTAAAAGGACAATATAAAAAGACATTAAAGAACAAAAACATATATTATGAACTGAAAAGGACAATATACAAAGACATTAAAGAATAAAAGAAACATATATTAAAAACAAACAAAACAAGACATGGAGCAGGACATGGCAGATGACAGGGAAGGACACAGCAGGACATGGCAGATGACAGGGAAGGACACAGCAGGACATGGCAGATGACAGGGCAAGAACAGCAGGACATGACACACATGATGGAAGGACAGAGCATAGATGATGCAAGGGCAAGACAAGCAGGATACAGCAAAAGATGGAAGGGAAGGGCAGGGCACAGCAAGAGTGCAGATGACAGTGCATGGGTGTAGAGCAGGACAGGGGTGGCAGGGCACAAAGCACGACATAGCACAGATGATGGAAGGGCACAACAGAGCAGGTCATAGCAAGGTAAGACAAGCAGGATACAGCAAGAGATGGAAGGGCAGGACACCATAGGCAAGAACAGCAGGACACAGGGTAAGAATAGCAAGGAGGGGAGGACAGACCAAGGATGGCAGGGCACAGCAAGAGTGCAGATGACAGTGCATGGGTGTAGGGCAGGACAGGGGTGGCAGGGCACAAAGCACGACATAGCACAGATGATGGAAGGGCACAACAGACCAGGTCATAGGAAGGTAAGACAAGCAGGATACAGCAAGAGATGGAAGGGCAGGACACCCTAGGCAAGAACAGCAGGACACAGGGTAAGAATAGCAAGGAGGCCAAGGATGGCAGGGCACAGCAAGAGTGCAGATGACAGTGCATGGGTGGCAGGGCACAGCAAGAGTGCAGATGACAGTGCATGGGTGGCAGGGCACAGCAAGAGTGCAGATGACAGTGCATGGGTGGCAGGGCACAAAGCATGACATAGCACAGATGATGGAAGGGCACAACAGAGCAGGTCATAGCAAGGTAAGACAAGCAGGATACAGCAAGAGATGGAAGGGCAGGACACCCTAGGCAAGAACAGCAGGACACAGGGTAAGAATAGCAAGGAGGGGAGGGCAGGACAGGGGTAGCAAGGAGGGGAGGGCAGGACAGGGGTGGCAAGGCAAGGCAGGGCATGGCTGCATATTGCAAGGGTGTAGGGGAGGGCATGGCTGCATATTACAAGGGTGTAGGGGAGGGCATGGCTGCATATTACAAGGGTGTAGGGGAGGGCATGGCTGCATATTACATGGGTGTAGGGGAGGGAAGGAAAGTGCAAGGGTGCAGGGCAGGTAAGTGATGGCAGGACAGGGGTGGCAGGACAGGACATGGTTGACAGAACAGGGATGGAAGGAAAGGACATGGCTGACAGAACAGGGATGGAACGACAGGACAAGGATGACAGGAACAGCAAGGGACACCTAGTAAGGCAAAGCAAGGGTGGGGGTGGTAGGGTGGGTTGCAGGGTGGTAAGGTTAGGAAGAGGAAGAAAGAGGGGAGGAAGGGGAAAGAAGAAAAGGGAGAGAAGAACGAGGAGAAGAGGAGGCCTAATACAATAAGAGGAGGAGAGGAAGCCTAATACAAAAAGGGGAGGACGAGGAAGGAAGAAAAGAATGAGGAGGAGGAGGAGGAAGGAGAACAATGAGGAGGGGAACAGGAAGGAAGAAGAGGAAAAGAACAACAAGGAGGAGAAGAGGAAGCCTAATACAATACAGGGAGGAAGAGGAAGGAAGAGAAGAACAACGAGGAGGAGAAGAGGAAGCCTAATACAATACTTAACTATATGAAGTACTAAAACACACAGAGAATAAACACTCAACTTTGTTTTCCTTTGTAATATTAATGCCAGCAAGGGGTATCATTAGTTTATGCTTCAAAAACTGCTTGTGGGTCAAATAATAATAATAATAATTTACTGGCAAACCCCTATCAGTAATTCCTCATTTAAGATACTTTCACTAAGCACAGTCTCTCTCTTAATGTCACTCAAAAATACACTTTTCACAAACTTCTTAATTAATCTCAAAGGTGTGCTGTGAAAGATCAATGTTAATTCATCTAAAAATATAATTTTTTTAAATTTAACACAAATAAATCTTGCTAGTTAGTTCTGTCTTGCATATGATCCTTAAATGCTGGAGAAAAAGTCCCTCTTGCTGGGACCCGACCCTAACTTCACGCAATCAGCAATTTACGGGAATATATATCAATTATTAAATGAGGAATTACTTACTGCTGGCATTATACACAAACAAAACTCACAATTTACACATATTCTGTTTTAAACTGTGTGGAAAATGTGCCACTAGATCTCAGATGATGTGTTTATATATACAGTATTTCAAAGCTATGCCTATATATACTGAGGTGTACATGATGGGCCTGTAGAAACAGTTCAGTATTTTTATATCATTTGTATCGTACTATTCATGAAGGCTCCAACATGCATTCATTGGCCATAGTCACCTAATGGTGGCTGTCTATGCTGCTCAATCTCTGGCAGCCACCCTATGACCTTGTCTCGTATTTTTTTCCCAGTCTGCCTCACAACCCTACCCCCGAAATTCACACTTCTCACCTTACGCACCCAATTGTTATAAAATTGCGGTGCAGGGCAGACACCTTCAGGTGGTGGCACTGATATAACCAGGCCATGTCCAGTGAAAAGGACCAGATGCTCACTCACTGACCATTTAAGCCCCTGGAATCCTGACTACCTCACATATTTCTCCCTACATAAGTGCTTCAAAATTATCAACTCCAGGACTTTCCTATTCCAGACCAACACCACTACAATACCAGCTGGTGTTCTCAGTGCCAAAAATCCCTCGTGGCTAAACACACAGACACAGGACAACAAGGGGACTCTCAATGCAGAAAAACACGAACACATAAACCACCACCACAACCCAACAAGACCTCCACACAGAGTTATAAGGCTGCCTCCTCCCCCCAGCCTCACTATGTACCTCTTCATAATAACTAATCCCATGAAACAGTGAAATTTTTAGTACTGAGACAGGAATGAGTCTCCTTGATTACTAGTTCAACTGACCCTCCAGTCTGGCCCCACTTTGTCAGAGGAACATAAAAGCATTACGGCCATTCAAACCACCAAGGAAGTTGTACTAGACCTATTACTTGACCACTGCCCCAAATTAGAAAGTTACCTAAATCCAAATAAAATGTGCAACCATTTCTATTTTTCCTCCTTTTTCTCTTATTTCCTTGGTTTTCTGTTAATAATTTATCCTGTACATACTGCCTACCTAGCCACTACAGCCATTCAAAGCCTATAACACTGCACGCCAGCACTACATTTCACAAGATAGAGTCAATATTTCTTTTCTCGCCCCTAAAACGGCCCCCATTCAGAAGGAACTGTGCTGTGAAAATACATGGAATATCACAGTACAGGTCATCGGCTCCGACCACCTGCACTTGTCGCAGTCCGCCGATGGCTGTGGCCGTCAACCTCTTATTTTTTTTTTTTTTTTTAATTCCAGTACTTTATTATTTCAGAGTGTACACAGCTTTTTTTATAAATAAATATATATATATACAGTACTTTATTTTTATTATTTCACACTGTACCTAGCTACCTATACACACAAGGCCACTACAGACATCCACAAATCTGCAGCCAAACAGGACCCTTCACAAACCATCACCAGACACCCACCCTTCACAAACAACCCTACCCAGAGAAACACCAATACACCTACTCTCTCTCACCCTCTCTTTACTCTAACTTGGTCTAAAAATGCCTTGTGCTCTCTCTCATGGATCTATCTATCTATCTATTGCCAGACGCCTTAATCCCGTACGGGATGGCCACAAACGTATCGCCTCTCTCATGGATGCTGGGTTGTAAGCATAGTATATAAACACTAAAATACGATGCTGGTTATGAAGAAGAGCTATGGAAGGCATGTAATAAAAACTTGCATTACAAAAAGTACTTTAAAAAAATCTATAAGCCAAGAAACTGTTTACAATGCTGGGTGGTAACCATATAATCAAACCATATGTGCTCCCTATGTGTCAACAAGTGGGTTGGTGAAGGGTTAGTGCCCCTCCCCATAAATAAAAGTCAAATGGCCTCCCCCTTATGGGATTATGGCAGCTGGCAGTAGGCAGACAGATAGATATTCTCATCCTATACCCAACACTAAAATTCACAAGGATACATATTTTCTTTCCTACCCCCTTAAAACAGCCCCCATTCCAACAGAACCATACTGGGAAAAACACATGGAATTTCACAGTACAGGTCAGAGGCTCTGTCCACCTGCAATACCTGTAGCCAAAGTGCAGATCCACCAGTGGCTGTGGCCGTCATCCACTTTTTTCTCTCTCTCTTTTCTAACTTTATTTCTACTACTTCAGACGGTACATAGCAACTACCTAGATATACATGGCCACTACAGCCAAACAGAAGCCTTCAAAAACCATCATGAGACACCCACCCTTCAGACACAACCACATCCAGAAAAACACAACCTATACTCTCTCTTTTTACTCTAACTTGGTCTAAAAATGCCCTGTGCTCTCTCTCATGGATGCTGTATTGTAAGAATACAGTATATAAGCACTAAAATATGATGCTGGTTTGGAAGAACAGCTATGGAAAGCATGTAATAAGAACTTACATTACAAAGAGTACTTACAACCTATTCTCATCCTATACCCAACACTATTTTTCAGAAGGATACATATTCTTTCCTACCCTCTTAAAACGGCCCCCATTCCAAAGGAACTGTGCTGTGAAAAGCATAGGGAATTTCACAGTACAGGTCACTGGCTCCGACCATCTGCAATACCGGTGGCCTAAGTGCAGTCCAGTAGCCCAAGTGCAGTCCGCCAAGTGGCTGTGGCCGTCATCCACTTTTTATTTCTTTCTTTTTAAACTTTATTTCTACTATTTCAGATGGTACATAGCTACTACCTAGATATACAACAGAAACCTTCAAAAACCATCACCAGACACCCACCCTTCAGACTCAACCATACCCAGAGAAACACAACTCTAACTTGGTCTAAAAATGGCTTAGGCTCTCTCATGAATGCTGAGTTGTAAGAATACAGTAAACAGGCATTAAAATATGATGCCTGTCACAATGAAAAGCTATGGAGTGAATGCAGGTCTAATGTTTTGTTTCTGCCAGTGGGACACGTTAAAAAAAACCTACCAAAACATGAAAATTTGTGCCAAGTTAGAGTGAAATGAGTATACCCAGACTTCAACACAATCATCATCTTTCTCTACTTCAATGCCAACACAATACACAACTCACACACAATGCACTATGCCCACAGTGTAATGCTTCCTGCCACACCACACCACACTCACATTTACCACAGTGTAAGGCCTCCCCCCTCACCACAACACACTACTACAAACACTCACCACATGTACCACAGTGTAGGCCTCCTCCCACACACCACACCACACTACCACAACAGACAATCCTTCAACATATACCTTTGGGGCTGCCAGGGTTTCTGTAGTCAGTCAAGTGGGATTACAAGCCAAGATTTACTAATACATAGCAAATATTCTTCAAAACAGCATAATTTTGATATAATAGGTTTATCATCCACTGACAAAGGAATTCAATTTATCATGAGAATTAATTTGCTGGAAGGGAAGGTTATGACGGCCAATACAGGTGATAGGAGGGTCAGAGGCATGTAATGATTTTAGCACTACAACAACAGGGTCTCTCTATCTCTCATGACAGAAATATTTGAGGTGGCAGCAAAGAACAAAGAATAAACAAGCATTAAGGGCCAACTATCAGTACCATGCCTAGTGAGGTGAACTAATCATCATCATCATCATCTTCGTAATCAATTATTTTTCAATCATCGTAACCATTTTTTCTTTTTCTTTTTCAAGCAGTCACTCCTAACCTGTTTATTTATCTTTTTTACACATGGATAAAATGCATAGGGCCCATAAAGCAAAGAGGAAACCCAAGAGAGAGTGAAACTAACTGCAAGCCCAATGAAATGGCTCATACACTCATTCACTTACCATTCAAATCCTAGGATCTTACACACACACACACACACACACACACACACACAAAACCATGGGGACATCACACATCCTTGCTCTCTCTAATCATAAACCACGACAACCCAACCCAACAGACATCAACACCATCACAAACACCCAAACGATACACAGACCAAGAAAACGCAACAATGAAGGAGAAATATCAACAGCATAGCCTAAGAATCAGCATAACGATAGTAATTCTAAAAACGTATCAACCATTGGCTGTCATGTTGGAGACCTTGCAACTTTATACAACATCGTCTGCCATCATCCAATCCTATGTCACCCCATAAGGAGCGTAGGAAGCCAGGGCTAGGCATACTGCACAAAATTATCTGCTCAACACATAATACTGCTGATTTCTGAGATGCCCTGGGTTGAAAGACGATAGAGACCTGACAGGCAAATTGGTTCTTGCTCATGCTTAGGAAAATATGGCAAATGACTGTGTGATAGGAAGAGATATATCAAAATAGTTTAGTCTATGGGCACCCCAGGATCTCTCCCTACCTATCTATCAATCTATCTATAGCCTGACGCCCTAATCCATATAGTTATAAAATTTCAAACGCGTGGCACATTTCCCACACACCGATAACAGTATAACATATTCCAATTCAACATATAACTATAGTCAGTTTATTTCCATCTGACAAAACAAGGCAACTTTTATCACTTCAGTACTAAATCACTGATAAAATTCAGTATGCCTTGGTGATGGGGTACAGATGAGTCTCCTTGGTTACTAGTCAAATTAACTCTCCAGTCTGACTACACTTGGCCATAAAGCTAACGGTCAGGTGAAGCAAACTGACTATAGAATAAATCAACAGAAATAAAGACACCAAAAAAAACACACCCACATCAATATATAAAACATCGTCAGCCACAGGAAAAAAAATATAACAAACATAAGCCGTATTAACGATAAATGTTCATATATATGCAGGGAAAAATCTTGTTAATCTCTCACCTAAATGAAGGGAATCAACTGCTATGTTTAATGAGGGGAATAAACTCAGAAGGATTGTTATTCTTGGATATAAATGAAGGGAAACGACTCAAGTTGCTCATCAACCTTTGACATAAATGGTCGTTAACTAAGGATGCTTGTTAGTTTTAAAATCTCAGTGCTATTTAGGACAATACATTTTTCTTTTTAATGCAGAGAAGCAGAAACTGAAGAGTGCAAGAAATAATACACAAAAGAGAGCCAAATGCAAGATATCTTACATCTGAAATTCCTGCACACATTGCATTTACAAGACTGGAGGTCACAGGCAGAGGGAAATAGAGATTGAGAAAAATAAATTCAAGTTGACCTGTTGCCAATTACAATCAACCAAAGAAGGACAAGAGTACATATTTTTTTCAGCATATTATTTCCTGTGGCTGACTGTGCACTACATCACAATGACATGGTAATATTAATAATGCAAATATAACAAGAAAATGGGCATAACAATTGGCGTACAAACACAATAGCCAACATCAACAGTTCAGGAGGGATAATATATACAAAACACCTATTTTTATTGCTGGGTAAACAAGCACTATGGCTTTCTTGCAGAGTCCTTTTATTTGCCACAGTTATTTACGATCTTTTGGGCTGATAATACCTGCTGTTGTGGTGGTCCCTGGCTCATTTTAATTACTAAGAATCAGAGTCAATGCTGGAGAACCTAAATACTGGAATTTAATCAAAGAAAAGAGGCAATAAGAGCTCCAGAATTCTTACAACCAAGATTATCCTCTAATATTCTTCAGACGTGTGTGTGCATCTTTCAGGAGTTTACTCTGGAAAATGATGCATATATCCTTAGCAAAGTTTCAGAGCTCACTTAGCCACATCTCATTCAAGAAGGTAGATGATGCTATGTTGGTTCAGAGAAGTGGTTTGATTACAGCACTACTACACAGGCATATCCAAACACCTGCCACTGTCCTACTTAGCCAGGAATACAGGACCACACCAACAGCAGCCCACAATTTACTAAACCAAAACACAGGGTTGCCCATATATATCTGGTGTTGTCGGCTCAGTCTGCGGGTATGGGAGCAGCACGTATTTTGACAACTTAATTATGCTCCATTTAATTGGGTATTAAATTACCATCATTCCCTTGTAAATGCTAATTGAAACATGACTAATATGGTGCTAGTCATGAAGAAGTGCTATGGAAAGGATGTTGGGCCACAGTGCTATCTTATTCTGCCAGTGACGTGAGGGAAATGAATCTGCATAAGGACAAAAATCTTGTTTCTTTGTGTCAGGTTTGTGTCATACCTTGTGCCATGCTTTGGTGTGTCATGTCTGTGTGTGTCGTGTTCCTGCATGTCATGTCTCAGTGGCTGTTCAATTTGTATATGGATGAAGCTATAAGAGAGGTAATAGGAAGGAATGTGAATATATTGGTATCTAGTGAGGGAGGGTAAGATGTGGAAACTTCCTGAGCTGTTGCTTGCTGATGATACTGTATTGTGATGAATGTGAACTGCAAGGCTTGGTGCATGAGTCTGAGGATGTAAGAAACAGAATCCTAAAGAGAATATACGTATGGGTAAAGTTATGGTCTTGAGGGAAATCACAGCATACAGAGTGAGACTGGATGGTGAGGAATTAGATAATGAAGGTGCATCCAAGTACTTTAGAGTGATGAGTGAGGATGGAAGGATGTGCTTGAATGGGTACAGCAGGGTAGAAAGGCTGCTGGATCACTGAAAGCTGTGATAAGACGTTGAGAAATGAGGCTTAGATCCTGTTGGAAGGGCACAAGAGTGAGAGCAGTGGAAATGACCTGAGGAATGTGTGGAGTTTTATGGACTGACAGATATACAAATGAGGAAGTGCAAAAGTGCTGTGGTGCTATTAGGAGAAATACTTTGAGGTAGTTTGGCCATGTAGAGGATGAGGAATGAGAGAATGACTAGAAGGTATGTGTATGATGTGAAGAGGAGGAGAGACCATGGCAGAGACGGAAGACTGGAGTGGAGAGATACAAGGGAGGGAGGTGTGAGTTGGAGAGAGGGCAGTCAAATAGCAGATGACAGAATGACATGGAGTTAATTTGTTTGTGGCCCCCTTATGCTACTGAGATGTCTGGCAATAGATAAAAGTCAGTGGAGGGTAAAAATCTCTTCTTACCAAAATGAGTGAACTTTAAGCAATTACTGAAGAATATGCAAGAGGAGATATTAAATTACTTGATAAAAAATGCAACCAATGGCTGCAAACAAGGAATCACTATCAAGTAAGAAAGGGTTATGGGAAACAGAAAATGATGCAGGGTAGTGATGGTAAAGCCGACTGAGCCTCCACCATATCAATCATCAAATCATCAAAATCAATAATCATCATTCATTATTATTCCAATCATCACTGCAATCGTCATCCTCATCATCCCAGCCTCTTCTTCCCACCTAAGGATGGGGTAAGGTATGGTTCAAAAGGCAACAACAAAACACATGGGATCAGACATGTTATATATGAACCACCCTGTATTTTTTAGCATCTGTGGCACATAACCAGGACTTAACTGCATCTGTTTGTGATGTACAGGCATGTGCAAAAGTATGCCAACAATACTCTGCCAGCACTAACTTGCATTTCATATTTAACACTCTTCCCCAAATGACTAGAGGGTAACATTCCTTCGGTTGCCTGTTTTCCTGATGCCAGGAACAGACACCTTCATATGGCAATGATTAGCTATTAAATGTCAGATTAAAATACCAGCCTTCAGTTCCTTTACTATCCCCATACAGGAGAATGGTGGACTAGGAAAGAATAGTAACGTTGATGTGCAGTCCTTACCACATAAAATATTTCAAACAACACCTTCCATTCCTACAGCTGGCAGAGAAGTGTCTACATACTTTGCTCATGCTCAGGACAGGATTTATGCAAAACATTTCATGACCAATGGTTGTGTACGGCTGGCCAGTTGTCTATAACCTTAGTCGCTTTACTCAAATCTGGCGAAGATGTCTTCTTTCAGAGCTGATGGCAGCAGGTAAAGAAACTGGTTGTTTGATACGATTATTAATCAAAGTGGACATCTCGCGACTATCATGAGTGACAAGCCACGTGGCTTCTGGCTACCCAAGATATACGTTACTACACTTGGTGGTAATATACAACTAGACAGTCACGTGGTGGTGTAAGGAGTTACGGCGCTCCAGCTGGATGTGGCAATATCCGGTATTAAATCAGTCAGTAGCTAGTCCCAGGTCTCTTCACAAAATGGGGAAACAAAAAATTGGTGAATGACTGGGTGGCTGTGAATGTGAGATCCAGCATCTGATAGATGTGAACAAAGTGTGCAAAGTCTGGCTTGCAATATCCACTTAAGAACGTATGCCCAATCCTTGAGGCATTGCCTAGGCCGTAAAAAACAAATAAAAAAGCCGGCCATCAAACACAACCCCCTCATAGAGCATTCCGCCCCCTTACTGCACGGCCACAACGTGATTATTGCAAGCAAGGCCTGAGCGCATGTTTTACCTAGAGAAGCATCCACCTGTGTGCCACTTATCCTTTCAACATACGCAATGATGGACTCCTTCTCACTGTCCGACAGCCCTCATTACCCACGTCAAAACGAATATATGTCATGGCACACAATGGTGGGTTGTGTGTGCTGTAAAAGTAGTGACCCAACCCCCCAGGCATCCCCAATCCCCCAAATCCCCAATAGTAGCAAAGGGACTTGGGGCCACGCTACACGACAGTATTATGGCAACTAATTCGGCGCACAATTTTTTAAGCTTGTCTTTACGATGCAGACTTTTTCTTCATTTACTGCCGGCGTAAAACTTTAATCTCCTCAGTCTGACTTGGCGCTTATAATCTTTTCAAGCGTACCGGTACTTAGCGTTCCAACTTCGACACGGGGGAATCGACGGGCCGAGGTTCGTAAACGACAAGCATACAACTAGACAGTCACGTGGTGGTGTAAGGAGTTACGGCGCTCCAGCTGGATGTGGCAATATCCGGTATTAAATCAGTCAGTAGCTAGTCCCAGGTCTCTTCACAAAATGGGGAAACAAAAATTGGTGAATGACTGGGTGGCTGTGAATGTGAGATCCAGCATCTGATAGATGTGAACAAAGTGTGCAAAGTCTGGCTTGCAATATCCACTTAAGAACGTATGCCCAATCCTTGAGGCATTGCCTAGGCCGTAAAAAACAAATAAAAAAGCCGGCCATCAAACACAACCCCCTCATAGAGCATTCCGCCCCCTTACTGCACGGCCACAACGTGATTATTGCAAGCAAGGCCTGAGCGCATGTTTTACCTAGAGAAGCATCCACCTGTGTGCCACTTATCCTTTCAACATACGCAATGATGGACTCCTTCTCACTGTCCGACAGCCCTCATTACCCACGTCAAAACGAATATATGTCATGGCACACAATGGTGGGTTGTGTGTGCTGTAAAAGTAGTGACCCAACCCCCAGGCATCCCCAATCCCCCAAATCCCCAATAGTAGCAAAGGGACTTGGGGCCACGCTACACGACAGTATTATGGCAACTAATTCGGCGCACAATTTTTTAAGCTTGTCTTTACGATGCAGACTTTTTCTTCATTTACTGCCGGCGTAAAACTTTAATCTCCTCAGTCTGACTTGGCGCTTATAATCTTTTCAAGCGTACCGGTACTTAGCGTTCCAACTTCGACACGGGGGAATCGACGGGCCGAGGTTCGTAAACGACGAGCATACAACTAGACAGTCACGTGGTGGTGTAAGGAGTTACGGCGCTCCAGCTGGATGTGGCAATATCCGGTATTAAATCAGTCAGTAGCTAGTCCCAGGTCTCTTCACAAAATGGGGAAACAAAAAATTGGTGAATGACTGGGTGGCTGTGAATGTGAGATCCAGCATCTGATAGATGTGAACAAAGTGTGCAAAGTCTGGCTTGCAATATCCACTTAAGAACGTATGCCCAATCCTTGAGGCATTGCCTAGGCCGTAAAAAACAAATAAAAAAGCCGGCCATCAAACACAACCCCCTCATAGAGCATTCCGCCCCCTTACTGCACGGCCACAACGTGATTATTGCAAGCAAGGCCTGAGCGCATGTTTTACCTAGAGAAGCATCCACCTGTGTGCCACTTATCCTTTCAACATACGCAATGATGGACTCCTTCTCACTGTCCGACAGCCCTCATTACCCACGTCAAAACGAATATATGTCATGGCACACAATGGTGGGTTGTGTGTGCTGTAAAAGTAGTGACCCAACCCCCCAGGCATCCCCAATCCCCCAAATCCCCAATAGTAGCAAAGGGACTTGGGGCCACGCTACACGACAGTATTATGGCAACTAATTCGGCGCACAATTTTTTAAGCTTGTCTTTACGATGCAGACTTTTTCTTCATTTACTGCCGGCGTAAAACTTTAATCTCCTCAGTCTGACTTGGCGCTTTTAATTTCTACGAGCGTACCGGTACTTAGCGTTCCAACTTAGACACGGGGGAATCGACGGGCCGAGGTTCGTAAACGACGAGCATACAACTAGACAGTCACGTGGTGGTGTAAGGAGTTACGGCGCTCCAGCTGGATGTGGCAATATCCGGTATTAAATCAGTCAGTAGCTAGTCCCAGGTCTCTTCACAAAATGGGGAAACAAAAAATTGGTGAATGACTGGGTGGCTGTGAATGTGAGATCCAGCATCTGATAGATGTGAACAAAGTGTGCAAAGTCTGGCTTGCAATATCCACTTAAGAACGTATGCCCAATCCTTGAGGCATTGCCTAGGCCGTAAAAAACAAATAAAAAAGCCGGCCATCAAACACAACCCCCTCATAGAGCATTCCGCCCCCTTACTGCACGGCCACAACGTGATTATTGCAAGCAAGGCCTGAGCGCATGTTTTACCTAGAGAAGCATCCACCTGTGTGCCACTTATCCTTTCAACATACGCAATGATGGACTCCTTCTCACTGTCCGACAGCCCTCATTACCCACGTCAAAACGAATATATGTCATGGCACACAATGGTGGGTTGTGTGTGCTGTAAAAGTAGTGACCCAACCCCCAGGCATCCCCAATCCCCCAAATCCCCAATAGTAGCAAAGGGACTTGGGGCCACGCTACACGACAGTATTATGGCAACTAATTCGGCGCACAATTTTTTAAGCTTGTCTTTACGATGCAGACTTTTTCTTCATTTACTGCCGGCGTAAAACTTTAATCTCCTCAGTCTGACTTGGCGCTTTTAATTTCAACGAGCGTACCGGTACTTAGCGTTCCAACTTCGACACAGGGGAATCGACGGGCCGAGGTTCGTAAACGACGAGCATACAACTAGACAGTCACGTGGTGGTGTAAGGAGTTACGGCGCTCCAGCTGGATGTGGCAATATCCGGTATTAAATCAGTCAGTAGCTAGTCCCAGGTCTCTTCACAAAATGGGGAAACAAAAATTGGTGAATGACTGGGTGGCTGTGAATGTGAGATCCAGCATCTGATAGATGTGAACAAAGTGTGCAAAGTCTGGCTTGCAATATCCACTTAAGAACGTATGCCCAATCCTTGAGGCATTGCCTAGGCCGTAAAAAACAAATAAAAAAAGCCGGCCATCAAACACAACCCCCTCATAGAGCATTCCGCCCCCTTACTGCACGGCCACAACGTGATTATTGCAAGCAAGGCCTGAGCGCATGTTTTACCTAGAGAAGCATCCACCTGTGTGCCACTTATCCTTTCAACATACGCAATGATGGACTCCTTCTCACTGTCCGACAGCCCTCATTACCCACGTCAAAACGAATATATGTCATGGCACACAATGGTGGGTTGTGTGTGCTGTAAAAGTAGTGACCCAACCCCCCAGGCATCCCCAATCCCCCAAATCCCCAATAGTAGCAAAGGGACTTGGGGCCACGCTACACGACAGTATTATGGCAACTAATTCGGCGCACAATTTTTTAAGCTTGTCTTTACGATGCAGACTTTTTCTTCATTTACTGCCGGCGTAAAACTTTAATCTCCTCAGTCTGACTTGGCGCTTATAATCTTTTCAAGCGTACCGGTACTTAGCGTTCCAACTTCGACACGGGGGAATCGACGGGCCGAGGTTCGTAAACGACGAGCATACAACTAGACAGTCACGTGGTGGTGTAAGGAGTTACGGCGCTCCAGCTGGATGTGGCAATATCCGGTATTAAATCAGTCAGTAGCTAGTCCCAGGTCTCTTCACAAAATGGGGAAACAAAAAATTGGTGAATGACTGGGTGGCTGTGAATGTGAGATCCAGCATCTGATAGATGTGAACAAAGTGTGCAAAGTCTGGCTTGCAATATCCACTTAAGAACGTATGCCCAATCCTTGAGGCATTGCCTAGGCCGTAAAAAACAAATAAAAAAAGCCGGCCATCAAACACAACCCCCTCATAGAGCATTCCGCCCCCTTACTGCACGGCCACAACGTGATTATTGCAAGCAAGGCCTGAGCGCATGTTTTACCTAGAGAAGCATCCACCTGTGTGCCACTTATCCTTTCAACATACGCAATGATGGACTCCTTCTCACTGTCCGACAGCCCTCATTACCCACGTCAAAACGAATATATGTCATGGCACACAATGGTGGGTTGTGTGTGCTGTAAAAGTAGTGACCCAACCCCCCAGGCATCCCCAATCCCCCAAATCCCCAATAGTAGCAAAGGGACTTGGGGCCACGCTACACGACAGTATTATGGCAACTAATTCGGCGCACAATTTTTTAAGCTTGTCTTTACGATGCAGACTTTTTCTTCATTTACTGCCGGCGTAAAACTTTAATCTCCTCAGTCTGACTTGGCGCTTATAATTTCTACGAGCGTACCGGTACTTAGCGTTCCAACTTCGACACAGGGGAATCGACGGGCCGAGGTTCGTAAACGACAAGCATACAACTAGACAGTCACGTGGTGGTGTAAGGAGTTACGGCGCTCCAGCTGGATGTGGCAATATCCGGTATTAAATCAGTCAGTAGCTAGTCCCAGGTCTCTTCACAAAATGGGGAAACAAAAATTGGTGAATGACTGGGTGGCTGTGAATGTGAGATCCAGCATCTGATAGATGTGAACAAAGTGTGCAAAGTCTGGCTTGCAATATCCACTTAAGAACGTATGCCCAATCCTTGAGGCATTGCCTAGGCCGTAAAAAACAAATAAAAAAGCCGGCCATCAAACACAACCCCCTCATAGAGCATTCCGCCCCCTTACTGCACGGCCACAACGTGATTATTGCAAGCAAGGCCTGAGCGCATGTTTTACCTAGAGAAGCATCCACCTGTGTGCCACTTATCCTTTCAACATACGCAATGATGGACTCCTTCTCACTGTCCGACAGCCCTCATTACCCACGTCAAAACGAATATATGTCATGGCACACAATGGTGGGTTGTGTGTGCTGTAAAAGTAGTGACCCAACCCCCCAGGCATCCCCAATCCCCCAAATCCCCAATAGTAGCAAAGGGACTTGGGGCCACGCTACACGACAGTATTATGGCAACTAATTCGGCGCACAATTTTTTAAGCTTGTCTTTACGATGCAGACTTTTTCTTCATTTACTGCCGGCGTAAAACTTTAATCTCCTCAGTCTGACTTGGCGCTTATAATCTTTTCAAGCGTACCGGTACTTAGCGTTCCAACTTAGACACGGGGGAATCGACGGGCCGAGGTTCGTAAACGACGAGCATACAACTAGACAGTCACGTGGTGGTGTAAGGAGTTACGGCGCTCCAGCTGGATGTGGCAATATCCGGTATTAAATCAGTCAGTAGCTAGTCCCAGGTCTCTTCACAAAATGGGGAAACAAAAAATTGGTGAATGACTGGGTGGCTGTGAATGTGAGATCCAGCATCTGATAGATGTGAACAAAGTGTGCAAAGTCTGGCTTGCAATATCCACTTAAGAACGTATGCCCAATCCTTGAGGCATTGCCTAGGCCGTAAAAAACAAATAAAAAAAGCCGGCCATCAAACACAACCCCCTCATAGAGCATTCCGCCCCCTTACTGCACGGCCACAACGTGATTATTGCAAGCAAGGCCTGAGCGCATGTTTTACCTAGAGAAGCATCCACCTGTGTGCCACTTATCCTTTCAACATACGCAATGATGGACTCCTTCTCACTGTCCGACAGCCCTCATTACCCACGTCAAAACGAATATATGTCATGGCACACAATGGTGGGTTGTGTGTGCTGTAAAAGTAGTGACCCAACCCCCAGGCATCCCCAATCCCCCAAATCCCCAATAGTAGCAAAGGGACTTGGGGCCACGCTACACGACAGTATTATGGCAACTAATTCGGCGCACAATTTTTTAAGCTTGTCTTTACGATGCAGACTTTTTCTTCATTTACTGCCGGCGTAAAACTTTAATCTCCTCAGTCTGACTTGGCGCTTATAATCTTTTCAAGCGTACCGGTACTTAGCGTTCCAACTTCGACACGGGGGAATCGACGGGCCGAGGTTCGTAAACGACGAGCATACAACTAGACAGTCACGTGGTGGTGTAAGGAGTTACGGCGCTCCAGCTGGATGTGGCAATATCCGGTATTAAATCAGTCAGTAGCTAGTCCCAGGTCTCTTCACAAAATGGGGAAACAAAAAATTGGTGAATGACTGGGTGGCTGTGAATGTGAGATCCAGCATCTGATAGATGTGAACAAAGTGTGCAAAGTCTGGCTTGCAATATCCACTTAAGAACGTATGCCCAATCCTTGAGGCATTGCCTAGGCCGTAAAAAACAAATAAAAAAAGCCGGCCATCAAACACAACCCCCTCATAGAGCATTCCGCCCTCTTACTGCACGGCCACAACGTGATTATTGCAAGCAAGGCCTGAGCGCATGTTTTACCTAGAGAAGCATCCACCTGTGTGCCACTTATCCTTTCAACATACGCAATGATGGACTCCTTCTCACTGTCCGACAGCCCTCATTACCCACGTCAAAACGAATATATGTCATGGCACACAATGGTGGGTTGTGTGTGCTGTAAAAGTAGTGACCCAACACCCCAGGCATCCCCAATCCCCCAAAACCCCACTAGTAGCAAAGGGACTTGGGGCCACGCTACACGACAGTATTATGGCAACTAATTCGGCACAAAACTTTTAAAGCTTATTTTTACGAAGCAGACTTTTCGTTCATTTACTGCCAGCGCAAAACTTTAATCTCCTCAGTCTGACTTGGCGCTAATTTTTTTTAAAAGCATACCGATACTTAACGTTCCAACTTCCACACAGGGGAATCGACGGGCCGAGGTTCGTAAACAATGAGTAACGCCAGAACTGCAGGGTTGATTGGTCTGGGTGATTTAAACGGACAACATAGCGACAATATACACAAGTATCACTGGCCATGAAACATCTGTAAAACCTGTCCACTGTGCATCAATTACAATACAAACATCAACATAATAATCAAGCAATAATCATATGCATATTTCACTTGGGTGTCTTCTAGGTGGCTCAGGAGGCTTGCTAAGAAATCACGTTAGGAAATCACCCCAGCCACAAAGAAGACAAGCCATTTTGACTGAACTAACACCAGACACTGTTCAATTGAGAGAAACACTACTAGTGGTCAAAGCCATCAAAAATAACATGAGGAACCTTTCCATCACAAAATTCTTGCAGTATACCGGGTATCTACCTAGCTAACACTTACTGCAATATATCTACTATCTATGTGTATCTGTGTAGTGTTTACCTATCTGTGTACTTTATCAATCAGCTTGAAATATTGCTGAGCTGAGGCAACACCTTAGCAAGGAGACATGCTAATCATGAAGTGCAGGGGAAAGGTTTCAAAACTATCTGCTACTGGTAAACCTGGGGAATTTACTTACTGTACTCTTGTTACTCTACCCAGGCATAAAATAAGCATCTTAGCAATAGCTTATCAAGCAGAATGCTAGTCATGAAGAAGTGCAGTGGGATGGATGTAGACATGTAGTACTGTGTTATTCTACCACAGAGATATATGAAAAAAGCAGCTGAATGGACAAATCCCAGGCCACGTTACGGTGCAAGAAGTATGATAATTGAGCATAGACGAATATAAATAAGTTAAAAATCCATCCAATCAGCCATCATCCAATCCCACGTCGCCCCACTGAGGAGCGTAGGAACCCAGGGCTAGGCAAGTTGGTCCTGACATTTAAGATGAAAATGTTAAAAATAAAGCTCATTATTATCCTTAGACCCCTAATGCATCACTCTCAATTGAATAAAACCATCTGGTGTTAGTTGGAATAAAGACAGTTGCTCTCCCACTTACGAACAAGAGCTAAGAAGAATTGCTGTTGAGATTAAACACTTACCGGCTTGAGATTTCATTCGGCTGTGTGGTTGCCAGCCTGATAGTGCCAGGGATTGACTCCTGGCACTGCATCATCCTAGCTTATCATCAATCATCGTCGTCGTTGATTGGCCAGTAAAATCAGCACCTAGACTAAGTTAACTGGCCTTCTATATCCTAGTGGTGGAATGATCTAGTTATGGAGCCTAGCACTAACTATTCTATCATCAATCATCGTCGTCGTCATCAATAGGCAAGTAAAATCAGTACCTAGACTAAGTTAACTGGTCTTGTATACCCTAGTGGTGGAATGATCTAGTTATGCAGCCCAGCAATGCCACTGATTATAATTAAAATCATCATTAGGCATTATCATCATCATTCCTGACTCCTCTTCCCACCCAACGATGAGGTCAGGAGTTCTCTATTAAAATATCGTAAGTAGGGGAGCAACTGTTATACTCTGTCCATCTCAACTTGGCTTAAAACTGATCTGGAAAGGATTGCTAGCCTTGTCTTACTCTGCTTCTGGCTGATGAAATTAGGCTGCCAAAGACAAAACTCTCTGCCAAGTCAAGATGGACCATCCAAAAATTTTCTGACTCACATTTCAGACAGGTGGTTGTAGCTGTAGTTGTAGTAGAAGGAACTGAGATGTAGAAAGGTTTTCAGGATCAACGGCACTGGGAACCTCTATATCTATCACAGGTATTTCCAGAGTTTTGAGGCCACTGAGTATTTTTCAACATTCACCACACAATCTTGTATCACTCTATGAGCAGCGAAGGAGCCCAGGGCTGGGCAAGTTGGTCCTGACATTCAAGATGAGAGTGACCAGCCACACTCATCCCCGAGTGACATTACATTAACAATAAACCCCAACCACCCTTGGGTGCATGATGAGAAAAATTGAGCCAGCACCGCCGGCTCCAGCAGGGAGCACCACCAGGATCAACTCCAGCAGGCAGCACCACCAGGATCAACGCCAGCACGGCAGCACCACCAGGATCAACGCCAGCACAGCAGCACCAACTCAGCAATCGCAGGAACAGCAGCCTGAGTAACACAGACGGACCCTGAAAATAAGGCAAGGTTTTAGGAGATAATCTCAAGTGTGTTCAAACTTAATCCTTTTGTCTGTGGAGGAGTTCAATATGGATCTTAATTAACCCCTAGTGTATTGGTGCTGGATGGGGGGGGGAGGGCTGCCTGACTACATTTACACTTCTCAATGCCACACCTATCCCACAAGAGGAGAATTATGGACTACAGAAGGGTAACTCAGCCTGCAGTCCACTGGGATAATGTTCTGCTGTGCCTGGGGTTGAACTACTACTAGTACACAAGACCTAAGAAGAACAAATCCATTTTACATCATCTGTCTGGCTCAATTCCTTGGTTATAGTCCCTCAAGTACTTCCTTATTCCCAGCAGAACAAGAAATTCCGACGGCTCCTGTGTTAATCTTTTGTTACAACTCAGCACTGAATAAGGACAGATGGCAGTTTAAACAGATAGATAGTGGCAAACTGGGTAGTAGATAGATTCCTTCACAATGATGGCCGTCTCCTAATATAAATGAAGGAGTCTGGTGGTAGCAAGT
The DNA here is from genome assembly GCF_032717465.1 of Coenobita brevimanus. Classification (NCBI taxonomy): domain Eukaryota; kingdom Metazoa; phylum Arthropoda; class Malacostraca; order Decapoda; family Coenobitidae; genus Coenobita; species Coenobita brevimanus. Next base: position 74,713 of record NW_027643535.1, read on the forward strand.
ATATTATGACAAGAGCAGAAGGCCCAATACTACAGGTCCCTTTGGCAAAATTCAAAAAAGTCACAATAGGACACTTACCTGAGAGTGGAGGCAGATGGTTGGTATTACCGTGATTGGGCAGCTGGTTGGTATTAATTTGGCAGCTGGCTGTGGCTTTCTTCTCCCCTTTCTCCATCTCTGTTGGCAGTTTCCACAGCTGGGTCAATTAACACACCTGAAAAAATAGTACACATTAGTCCCTTCCTTCCAAACCCTGATTAACAAAAGTATCTGGTTAGCAGCAAGAACAATATAACCTGGGAACAGTAAGGTTTAATTACATGGCAGTAAGAATTTGCGAAGTCTGTAGTAATCAATCAATCATTTCCTGTGGCACCCTCGGGGATGCATAGGGCCTCGATGAACTCACACCACCACATCCTATCTTGTGCTAACTCCTCAAGATCTCCCCAACACTCATCTCCAGCTTCCCGTCTCATTGTCCTCACCCACGTCTCTTTTGGCCTTCCTCTACCTCTCCTACCAAGTGCCACCCACCCTGGTGTACCTCGTACTATTCCCTGTCTCCTATACACATGTCCTAGCCACTTCCATCGTGAGAACCTAACATATTCATCGACCGGCTGCACTCCCGTTATTTCTCTAATTCTACTATTTGGTATCCTTTCCCACCACTTAACTCCTAATATTCTTCCAAGTGCTTTGTTTTCAAACACCAAGAATTTATTTTCCATAGTCACTGTGCTGTACCAAGACTCGTGTCCATAAATTAAGATACTCCTAACCATTACCTTATAAAGTTTGATTTTTGTATGCACAGAAAAATTGTTATTATTCCAAATATTTTTAAGCATTCCCATTGCCTGATTAGCCTTCTTTAACGTTTCCCCGAATTCAAAGTTCAAAGAACCATCCTTGGCTAAATAAGTACCTAAATATTTAAACCTATCAACTTGCTTTACAACCATACCTCCAATTACACATTCCTGCGCATTTTCCATATTCATATTGATTATTTCAGTTTTTCCACAATTAATAACCAAACCCACCTTGCGACCTTCACTCACCAAACAGTCCAACACTCTCTGCATCTCTTCTGGCCCATCACAAATCAAAACTATATCATCTGCATAATCTAAATCCAAAAGTTTCCTGTTCTCTCCCCAAAGTATACCTGCACCGGTTTCTGTTCCAACGCATTTCATAATGTAATCAATGACAATTATAAATAGTAAAGGCGATAGAACACCACCTTGAATTACTCCGGACTTGACTTCAAACGAATCACTCAGACAACCATCAACCATCACTTTACAAAATTTGTCCTCATGCATGTTCATAATGACCCTCACAAACTCCTCTGGTATTCCATAATGTCTCATGATCTTCCCCATAATCTCTCTCGAAACACTATCAAAAGCCTTTTCAAAATCAACAAAACAAAGACTTAACGGTACTCTCATTTCATTAACTTGCTGCATCAAATGCCTAACTATAAAGATCTGATCATTACAACCACGTCCCTTTCTAAAACCAGCCTGTTCATCCCTCAGAATACCCTCAACCACCGGCTCCAACCTATTTAACAACACTCTACTGAAAACTTTCAAAGCTATCGGTGACAAAGAGATTCCCCTCCAATTACCACATTCACTCAGGTCTCCCTTCTTCGGAACTTTAACAATTACACCATTCTTCCAAACTGATGGTAGTAACCCCGTCACCCATATCTTATTGAATAGCTTGGTCAAGATCATTATTAATCTATCCCCCTCCACTTTAAACATTTCCGGAAATAAACCATCCTCCCCTGGTGCCTTATTATTCTTTAACTGTTTTACTGCTTTCTCCACTTCTGCAAGCCTCAACTCTCCTGTTTCTATATTTAAATCTTCCTGAGCAGACGGTATATCCTCTTCTGGTGGTATTGGTCTATTAAGAACTGTCTCAAAATGCTCTTTCCATCTATTTTTAATATCTCCATCTTTGGTCAATAAATTTCCTTCCCTGTCTCTAACTGGTATTTCCTTGCGTTTACCTGCATTACCACTCAGTTCTCTAATCGATTCATATGCTATTCTTTGACTCTGTCCATCATTTTTGTTTATTAAGATTTCAGTCTCTGCAACCTTTTCATCCACACATCTTCTTTTATCTCTCCTAGCTAACCTTCTTACTTCTGAATTCAAACTCCAGTACGCAGCTCTTGCTAATTCAATCTCTCGTTCATCAACGCATTGCATCTCACTCCTCAATTTAGCCTCACCTCTCTTTTTTATCATATCCCACGTTTCCTCTGATATCCATTTCTTTCTCCTGAATCTATGTCTCCTTCCAATCGTACATTCAGCAGTCTCATGCAAAACTTTGTTCACATCCTCCCACATCTCATCTACACTTTTTCCCCCCTCTTCCAACGTTTCCAACACCAAAAACCTATTTCTGCATTCTAATCTGAATTCCTCCTTTTCTTCTCCTTCCCTTCTAAGCTTAACAATATCGTATCTACCAACACCAGATTTTTCCTTCTTCTGATTTTTAAGTTTAAACCTTATTTTTGCAATGCTGAGTTGATGGTCACTACCAATATCCGCTCCCTCGTTTAACATGAACATCTAGCAGAGAACTTCTATGCCTCCTACTGATAGCGATGTGATCAATCTGATTTTTATATTTTCCACACGGCGACACCCAAGTTGTCTTGTGTATATTGCAATGCTGAAAGAGTGTGCCCCCGATGACTAAGTCATTTGCTAGACAGAAGCTTCCAAACCTCACTCCGTTTTCACTCATCCTACTACCAACTCCCATCTTACCCATACATGCCTCAAATCCCTCATTTGAACAGTCCATTACTGCATTAAAGTCTCCAACGCAGATCAAAACATCATGTCTAGGTACCCTTCCTACTCCTTCTTGCAACTTTTCATAAAATGTGTCTTTCCTTTCATCGAGTGCATCATTAGTAGGTGCATAACACACAAACAGACTGATGTTGCCATGATTTGATTTAAACTGTGCGTATAACAATCGCTCATCTATAGGATCCCACTCACATAAAGCCTTATTTGCCTTACAACCCAGCAACAATCCTACTCCCTGATAATGCATTCCGTCCTGTCGGCCAGATATCAATAAACGTATACCATCCTCCAAATCCAACTTATCGACTCCAATTAATCTAGTTTCTGTCAGAGCACAAATATCAAGTCCGTAATTTTGAAAAACCTTCACTAACTCATCGATTTTACCGTCATGATTTAGCGTTCTCACATTCCAGTTACCAATTTTAATTGTATTTTTTGCATTAACAAAGGAATTAGATTGTAATTGAGGCAACCGTGAGATTCTTAGCACCCCACTTGTATATGTTCATTAATTTTAATATATATATATATATATATTTCAGATTCAGGGACAGTACTGTATTGATTGCAGTATTGTACAGTATACTCTCTCCAAACAGTTGTAATACCATAAGTGGTGATGACAGTGTTCACCAATATATTTAAGGTACTGAGTGGGTAGGTTTTTGATTATTCGGTAAATCCAACATCTCAGCATCATCCTGGTCCCATAGATGCCGAATAATGGGACTTTTACTGTAGACAGATAAACAGATAGAGATAGAGAGAAAGAGGGAGAAACTTTATTACAGTACAATGATCCCTACTCTATCATATGGAAGTGAAGCTTAGCCTTACCTTATGACACCCTATGGAGATCTCAGCCACTAAGCCTCAGTTACGCAGTGCCGTGGCATCAATATATTCTTGCAAATACCCTAGCCTGTCGCAGTATGCGGCAAGAGGTGGTGTGTCTCCCATCTTTCGCAGGAAGGCGTCTGATTTCGGCTTGAAGGCTTCTACGGTGCAGGTTAACACGTTTGTGAAATATCCTTTGACGTGGCAGGATCTTCCCCTCTTGCTACGGAACTTTTATTCAAGCTTGGGTAGTACCAGACTCCTCCACAGGGTTAACATGCTGGTCTCATCCCTGGTGAAAGGACACAGGTCAAGGGTGAGAGCAGTGGAAGAGTGGCAAAGAGTGAAAAAATGTTATCTGAGAGGAGCATGTGGAATGAAAAAGAGGTATATGAGAGGTGCATGTGGAATTATATGGAAAAACAACGACAAATGATGAAGGTGACAAGCACTGTGATGTGGATGTTACGAGAAATACTCTGTGATGGTTCAGTCATGTGGAGAACAGAGAATGAGACTGACCAGGAGACTGTATGAGTGAGGTATTAGGGAAAACTAAGGCTAAGATGGTGGGATGGAGTGGTGAGAGATATCAGAGGAGTTGTGAATAACAGAAGACAGAGTGACATGGAGGCAATTTGTCTGTGGCCACCCCTTGAAGGATTTAACGTGTCTGGTAAGTTATACAGATAGATACAGGTAGATAAACAGACAAGGTCAAAGGGAATCTGCTGGTAATGCATGACTTCCTGTAAATGTCTGTTACTATGACCTCAATCTTGGCTATAAAAAAATAAATAAATAAATAAATCATGCCCTATGGGTCAGACACTTACATATTGAAACTTTATTTATTTATTTATAAGTGTACATTAGTGATTATTTAATGCACAGCTTCTCCCTTTCCTATCAAAATTCTAATGCTTGATCATTTTAAAAACACTTCCCTACCTTTCTTCCTGCCTCCCTCCCTTCCTGGATGGTGTGGAGGGTGGGAGATAATCCTGTCTATTCTTTTCTCACATGTTTGTTGAATCTTTGTACCCTCACATCCACTCTTTTTTTTCTCACCAGAATGAGAGACTGACAAGGAGAGTGTATGTGAGTGAGGTGGAGGGAGGGAAGAGGGAGAGGGAGGCCAAGGAGATGGGATGGAGTGGAGAGGTATATGAGAGAGGGGGTATGAGCTGGGAGCAAGGCAATGAAATGGCAGGGGACAGGGCAACACGGAGGCGATTTGTTTGAGGCCACCCCTTATGGCAATAGATAAATAGGTAACCTTAATATGTGGCAATAGGCCCCCTGTTATTCCTGCTTCGTGTGAACGCCTGTATGAACTTGATAATTCCTCACATAACTCTCCATTCACTCTCACATGTACAGCAGCTGCCCATTCATAAAATTTCACGTCAACCTGACAATCCATTAAGATACAGTTTTCTCTATCTATCTATCTACTGCCAGACGCCTTAATCCCGTAAGGGGTGGCCACAAACAAATTGTCTCCGTGTCGCCCTGTCCCCCGCCATTTCACTGCCCTGCTCCCAGCTCACACACCCCTCTCTCATATACCTCTCCACTCCATTCCCCCATCTCATCCTTGGCCTCTCACAGCTCTCTCACAGCCCATTTTTACTATCACCCATGGAACTCTATCAAATGCCTTCTCCAAATCCACAACCATCATTCATTCCCTTGATATAGTCCCACCTACTTCTTCCTTCCCCTTTCTCATTCTGTGTGTCCTCTCTTCCTACTTCTCCCTTGCCATCCTGTCACATTTTATTATTTTTCCAGTGCAGGTGCCTCTACAATGAGTTGCAAGCCCAATGGTTTCCTGTAACTGAGGAAACTGTTTACAATGCTGGGTGGTAACCATATAACCAGATGATGGGGTGATGTGCAGCCTTCTATGGTGACTGTCAACTGCTTGGACTGACGCATATCCGGAGTCCATCCAGAAACCAAGCCTCCATAATACTCCCTGTGCCTCATTTTATTTTTATTATTTATTTTTTTAATGCAATGAAGAAGGAGCCAAAGGCCAGGAGCCCACAAACCATTCCTTCCAAGAAAAAAACAAAACAAAAATAATACAAAAGAGAGCCAAATTCAAGATCCGTTCATTTCGAGATGTGTGGACACAATGTGTTTGAAAGACTGGAAATCATAGTAAGTAGGAAATACAGACAGAGGGAGACACGTTCCAGAGTTGACCTGTTGCATAAATGAAGGACTGGGAGTAACGGTTAACTCTTGCATTAGACAGCTGGACAGAAATGGGATAAGAGTTTGCTGCTAGACGAATGCTACGCACCCGTCGTAGAGGTGGGGAAATGCAAGCAGACAGTTCAGAGGAGCAGTGACCACTGATGTAGCAACAGAAAAGAGATAAAGATGCAACAATGTGGCGAAGAGACACAGGTTGAAGGGAGCCAGTAAGAGGAGGAGAGTTAAAGAGACGAAAAACCTTTGACTCCACCCTACTGGAGCTGGGGGTTGGTTTGCATGCACCGGAGAGGCAGAAAATTACTCTTCAGATTAATCAAGTATACCATCTAAGGTTCAGAAAAATCTTGGGTAGACATCTGGATAAGTGGTCAATTTCCAGTAAATGGCCTTTGAACTCGACATACACATGCAACTTTTTCACCAAAAATGAAGGTATAATCAAAGACAATATGCCTCAATCTCTGCTTCTAATTCATGTGAAAATATTGTTTTGGTGTCTAAATATATGTTTTTGATGTCCAGGAATTCAGCTATGTCGCTTAAAATGTGCCCAGACTTACAGAAATGCATAAAAAGTGGAAAAACTGTTTGCCACAACCGATGGCAAAATCGTTACAGCAGAAAATTTATTGTAAATCGAATTTTGGGGTGGAACTTTTCTATTATCGTTGTAGCGAAATATCGTAAACTGAAACATTGTAAAACGAGTAATGACTGTATTTATAAGCGTTCATAAACTGGAGAGCTGCTACCACATGTGTGAAGCACAGGCTGTAGCAGCCATCATCACAGTTGGAAACCGCATGTTTGACACAAACTGGAAGGCACACGATAACCTAGAGGTCACTGATCTGGACACTCTGCCAGAATCCAAGAGAGTCAGGGAAGGAGGCAAGAGCATTGAGGTGTGCACACTAGATGAGACTGTCAAGATCATAAACTATGATGAACAAGTCGTGGTGACCTATTCTGATGATGGCTCAAAGAAACAGGGTGCTGGGTCATTTTCCGTTCAGGGTATCACCATTAATGGAAAATACAGGTCACTCCCCACACTAAGCATTGCTTCACCCACACTAAGCATTGCTTCAGAGTCCAGAAAGAACTTCTACTCTACTCCATACTGTACTCATTGCCATCTCCAGTAACTCACCCTAAGTTTATTTTGTCTACTTGTCTACCTCCCATGTTCGTATTTTTAGTTACAGGAGCTGATTTCCGGGGAAGGGCACTAACCCTTTGCCAACCCACTTGTTGCCACGTACTGAACACGTATTGGTTGGTTATACAGTTACCACCCAGTGTTGTAAATGCTTTCCAGGTTTAGAGGAAATCAAGAGTGAGAGCAGTGGAAATGAGTTATTTAAGAGGAGCATGAGGAGTCTCGTGGAGAGACAAACAAATGAGGAAGTGAAGGAGTGTTGTGATGTGGATGTGAAAGGAAGCGTTGAGGAGAAACACACTGAGGCGGTTTGGCCATGTGGAAAGGATAGAGTGAGAGACTAACAAGGAGAATGTGTGAGTGAGGTGGAGGCCAAGGATGAGATGGAGGAATGGAGTGGAGAGGCATATGAGAGAGAGGGGTGTGAGCTGGGAGCAAGGCAGTGAAATAGTGGGGGACAGGGCGATATGGAGGTGCTTTGTTTGTGGCCACCCCTTGTGGGATTAAGACGTCTGGCAATAGATAGATAGACAGATAGTCTACCCCCCCTACTCTTTAAATTTCCACACCTCCCTCCACTACACAAAGCTTCTTGACTTCATGGCTTCTTTACTTCCTAAATTGGTTCCTAAGCTTGAGGTGTGAGTCTGGTAGTTAATCCTATGACACAAACTGCTCACCAAATGTATCCTTCCCATCCCTGACCAACTTGCTGTTCCTTCTGAGACAAAAAAATTATCTGACTTCAAGTTCCTATCTACTCTTAAGTTATCTACCAATTTTCTTCCTAAACACAGCACTACAGGACACACTATCAAGGCTGGGGCTTACAAATTCTTGTAAGAGTGATGAAATGTCAGTTTTATAAAAGACATGGAGCTGAGACACTTCTTGAAGCAGCCAACAACTGAGGTAAAAATTATATACGAAGTGAGGAATCTTGGTGATGTAAGTGTTAAAGAGTGTGTCTATCTATCTATTGCCAGACATCTTAATCCCATAAGGGGTGGCCACAAACAAATCGGCTCCATGTTGCCCTGTCCCCCACCATTTCACTGGCCTGCTCCCAGCCCACACACCCACCTCTCTCACATACCTCTCCACTCCATCCCTCCTTTTCATTTTTAGCCTCCCCCTCCCTCTCCACCTCACTCACATACACTCTCCTCAGTCTCTCACTCTCCATCCTCTCCACATGGCCAACCTCAATGTGTTTCTCCTAACGAGTGTGACATTCAATCAATCAATCAATCAATCATTTCCTGTGGCACCCCACGGGATGCATAGGGCCTCAATGAACTCTCTCCACCAATATTTGTCTCTTGCCATCTCCTTCAGGTCCCACCAACACTCCTCTCCTGCTTTTTTTTCATTGTCCTCAACCAGGTTTCCCTCGGCCTACCTCTACCTCTTCTTCCTCTAGCAATCCACTCTGGCACATCCTGTATTAAACTACCTTCTTTTCTGTGTATGTGCCCCAGCCACTTCCAACAAGACAGTCTCACATATTCATTAACTGGTTCCACTCTCGTAATATCCCTTACTCTTGCATTTGTAACTCTGTCTTGCCACTTTACCCCAAGAATCCTTCTCAGTATTTTATTCTCAAATCCTAATGTGATGTGGATGTGAAAGGAAGCGTTGAGGAGAAACACACTGAGGTGGTTTGGCCATGTGGAAAGGATGGAGTGAGAGACTAACAAGGAGAATGTGTGAGTGAGGTGGAGGCCAAGGATGAGATGAAGGGATGGAGTGGAGAGGCATGTGAGAGAGAGGGGTGTGAGCTGGGAGCAAGGCAGTGAAATAGTGGGGGACAGGGCAATATGGAGGTGCTTTGTTTGTGGCCACCCCTTGTGGGATTAAGACGTCTGGCAATAGATAGATAGATAGTCTACCCCCCCTACTCTTTAAATTTCCACACCTCCCTCCACTACACAAAGCTTCTTGACTTCATGGCTTCTTTACTTCCTAAATTGGTTCCTAAACTTGAGGTGTGAGTCTGGTAGTTAATCCTATGACACAAACTGCTCACCATCCCTGACCAACTTGTTGTTCCTTCTGAGACAAAAAAATCATCTGACTTCAAGTTCCTATCTACTCTTAAGTTATCTACCAATTTTCTTCCTAAACACAGCACTACAGGACACACTATCAAGGCTGGGGCTTACAAATTCTTGTAAGAGTGATGAAATGTCAGTTTTATAAAAGACATGGAGCTGAGACACTTCTTGGAGCAGCCAACAACTGAGGTAAAAATTATATACGAAGTGAGGAAACTTGGTGATGTAAGTGTTAAAGAGTGTGTCTATCTATCTATTGCCAGACATCTTAATCCCATAAGGGGTGGCCACAAACAAATCGGCTCCATGTTCCTGTCACTCCTGACCATTTCACTGGCCTGCTCCCAGCCCACACACCCACCTCTCTCACATACCTCTCCACTCCATCCCTCCTTTTCATTTTTAGCCTCCCCCTCCCTCTCCACCTCACTCACATACACTCTCCTTGTCAGTCTCTCACTCTCCATCCTCTCCACATGGCCAAACCACCTCAATGTGTTTCTCCTAACGAGTGTGACATTCAATCAATCAATCAATCATTTCCTGTGGCACCCCACGGGATGCATAGGGCCTCAATGAACTCTCTCCACCAACATTTGTCTCTTGCCATCTCCTTCAGGTCCCACCAACACTCCTCTCCTGCTTCCTTTTTCATTGTCCTCAACCAGGTTTCCCTCGGCCTACCTCTACCTCTTCTTCCTCTAGCAGTCCACTCTGGCACATCCTGTATTAAACTACCTTCTTTTCTGTATATGTGCCCCAGCCACTTCCAACAAGACAGTCTCACATATTCATTAACTGGTTCCACTCTCGTAATATCCCTTACTCTTGCATTTGTAACTCTGTCTTGCCACTTTACCCCAAGAATCCTTCTCAGTATTTTATTCTCAAATCCTAATACTTTCTGATCTGTTGCAATTGTACTGTACCATGACTCATGCCCATAAATTAAAATTGGTCTAACCATGGACTTGTAAATTTTCACTTTAGTATGTACCGAAAGCATATTATTATTCTAAACAGATTTCAACATTCCAACAGCTCCCCAAGCCTGTCTAATCCTCTCCTCAATTTCATTGTTTAATGATCCATTAGATGATACAATCGTTCCCAGATATTTAAAGCTATCCACATTCTTCACCACATTATTCCCAATTACACAATCGATTTGGTTCTCCACGTTCATATTAATAATTTCAGTCTTTCCACAGTTAATTACCAATCCCACTTTTTCTCCTTCCTCCACCAGACAATCAAGCACCCTCTGCATCTCGTAAATACTTCCGCAAATCAGTACAATATCATCAGCATAGTCCAAATCCATCAGCTTCTTATTTTCTTTCCAGTTAATTCCTGCACCTGTTGTCCTTACAACCTTTTTCATAACATAATCCATAACCAAAACAAACAACAATGGCGAAAGAACTCCTCCTTGAATCACTCCTGACCTAACTTGAAATGGATCACTCAAAGAACCACCCACCATTACCTTACAAAAAGTACCTTCATGCAGGCTTCTAATAATATTTACAAACTTTTCTGGTATACCATAGAATCTCATAATTTTCAACATAGCTCCACGTGAAACACTATCAAACACCTTTTCAAAATCCACAAAACACATGTTAAGTGGCATTTTCATCTCATTAGCTTGTTGCATTAGATGCCTTACAATAAAAATCTGATCATTACAACCTCGACCCTTTCTAAATCCCGCTTGTTCTTCTCTTAAAATTTTATCAATTACTGGCTCTATTCTGTTCAACAAGATTTTGGAAAAGACTTTAGCAACTACAGGTGTCAAAGTTATCCCCCTCCAGTTGCCACACACACTTAAATCTCCCTTTTTTGGTATTTTTATAATCACTCCATTTTTCCACTCTTCTGGAATTCCACCATTATCCCAAGCCACGTTAAAAAGTTTCAAAAGTGCATTCATCAACTCGTCATTTTCCACCTCAAGCATTTCAGGGAATATTCCATCCTCACCTGGGGCCTTAAAATTCTTTAACTCCTTTATAGATTTTGCTACCTCTTCTAAAGTTATATCCCCTGTTTCTATCTGCAAATCTCTCTCGGCTGGCAAAATGTCCTCTTCAGCTGGGATTGGTCTATTTAGAACAGATTCAAAGTGCTCTTTCCAGCTTCCTTTTATATCCAAATCTTTAGTGTGACATTAGACAGAAATAATTATATGGAGAGAATGGATGCAGATATGGTGGTGAAAAGAGTTTAGAGGTGAAAGGAGGCATGGTAGGACAAGAACCTATCATAATTATCTATCTACAGCCAGACACCATAATCGTGTAAAGGGTGGCCACAGACAAATCGCCTCCATGTCACCCTGTCCCTTGCTATTTTGCTGCCTTTCTCCCAACTTACACCCCTCTCTCTCACAGAGCAAGAGAATGGATGGATATAGTAAATGATCATATATGAAGGCAAGGTACGGAAGCTGATAAGGCTAGGAAACTGAGGCAAATATGGTGACTTATATTACACAGGGGAAAATACATGATAAACAATTGGAAAGTAATATTATGTGCAAGAAAACCATCATCCCTCCCTCTTTTCCCATCCAAAGATAGGGTAAGGTAGGGTTTAGAATGCAGGAGAATAGGAATATATGATAAAGTGAATAATGAGCACCTTAGTCAATAATATAGAGTATAAAACCACTCTGGTACTGCAAAGGAATGTCTTCATGCAGTGGTGCCAATAGACAAACATTCCTAACTTCCTAAACCCCAAGAGGAGCATGGTGGACTGCAGGAGAAGGCAACATCAGCCTGCAAACCCCCAGATTTAGTCTTGAACAAAATGCAACCACATTCAGGTACTTACTAGACAGTGGAGATAATTGTCAAGGTGACCACCAGAGATCGGGCAGCGTGTAGAGCCGCCATTAGGTGACGAAGGCTGACGCAGGCAAGCATGTTGGAGCCGTTATGTACGATATGATACGATGACATGGCAGTTTCCACGGCTGAGTCAACTCTTAACCTGAAAGTGAAAATTATATATTAACCTTTTCAGTCTCTGGTTAAGTTCATAACATTCTCTGAAGACAGCAAGATTTTGCATGGTTCTATCTATCCATCTATTGCCAGATGCCCTAATCCCATAAGGGGTGGCCACAAACAAATACAAGCATTTTCCTGAATATTTCCAAGAAAATTGACGGCATGAACTGGGAGGTTTGGGGTGAGTTGGCCTGGAATAACCCTGCAGCCTTCATGGGGTGGCACTGATGTAATGGTGGACTGCAGAAGAGGAACTTCCACCTGCAGCCCACTCGGTTCATGTTGCTCAATGAACCGGGGGCTGCAACTACTATTACTTATACTACAAACTTGGCATAAAATTGAAAAATCACCTTGAAACTGAGCTGAAATAAGACGGTACAATGCCAGTCACAAAGAAGTGCCATGGAAAGGATTTTGAGTCACAACACTTTTTTCTGTCAGAGCTGAATGAAATAAAGCTACAAGAGGCTGAAATCTAGACCAGGTCAAGGTGAAAGAACTAGGCTGAAATCTAGGCCAGGTCAAGGTGAAAGAACTATCATAATTAAAACACGATGCATGTCAGTGCCTTACTTAAAGTCTGTGACCCCGATTCATGGTTTCTGTCTGTTAAATACACCTGGGCACTACAAACTGATGGCTGTGATTAGTGGCACTCACATAATTAGCTGGCTACACTCCCTGATTATACACACATCCCTCAATTCCCTCCTTATCCCGTAAAAGGAAGCTGTAGTGGATCCAGTCCCTGGCTATACAAACATCCCTCAACTCCCTATCCCCTGAAAGAAGGATGGTGTACTGTGAGAAGAGCAATTTTGGTGTGAGCCACTGTGTTTACATCTGCTGAAGTACAATAACCACACACACACACACATTTTAAATAATATGCAGATAATGCGGAATGATAACTAAACTCTTGCTCTCCCCACACTGCTCAATATCCAGCAGCCTCCCTAATCAGTCTCTCACTTGTTAGGTCACCCTCTATGACCTTGTTCCAAGTCTTCCTCAGTCTGCCTCCTGCCAAAAATATTCACCTCAGCACACTGCATACACATGATTACAAATAAAATGCTTAGCCAACAAGGGTGATGCAAAAGAGAAAGCTATACAATACATGGTATTTATGCTATGTCTTCACCTGGATTGGGCATTAAAATAAAGTACGCTGGTGCTACGCACACACCCACTACCAACCTACCTTTCAGACTCCTGGTCATCCTCCTTTTGGGACTTTGGTGAAAGCTTTGCCATTGCACTTGACATCTCAAAGGCTTTCAATCAAGTTTGGCATAAATCTTTAATTTCCAAACAGCCCTCTTACGGTTTCTATCCTTCTATCTGTGCCTTCATCTCTAGCTTCCTTTCTGGTCGTTCTATAGCCGCTGTTGTAGAAGGCCATCATTCTCCTCCTAGATCTATCAACA